>NW_027309184.1:0-48000 GCF_047496885.1 Scyliorhinus torazame | reverse complement strand
AGAAAGAAGTCTTACAACACCAGGTTAAAGTCCAACAGGTTTGTTTCGATGACACTAGCTTTCGGAGCGCTGCTCCTTCCTCAGGTGAATGAAGAGGTCTGTTCCAGAAATATATATATAGACAAATCCAAAGATGCCAGACAATGCTTGGAATGCGACCATTAGCAGGTGATTGAATCTTTACAGTTCTGGATCTCACCTGAGGAAGGAGCAGCGCTTCGAAAGCTAGTGACATCGAAACAAACCTGTTCGACTTTAACCTGGTGTTGTAAGACTTCGTAATAAGGTCATAAGATTTAGGAGCAGAATTAGGCCATTTGGCCCATCGAGTCTGCTCTGCCATTCTATCATGGCTGTTCTCATTCTGGCTTTAATTCCACCGTACTGCCAGTTCTCCATAACCCTTCAACCCATTACCTATTAAAAATCTGTCTTCTCTAAATCTGGATTTAGCTCTTTACATAAGTTGTAGCCACCTAAAATGGCTGATTCCCGATTGATTTGGCCAAAACCCGATGTAAAATGGCTAACCGGAAAGGCTGATGGGAAAATCAGCCAACAGGACACAAACGGACAACTGCAGACAGAACAGTGTATTCGGCTCTGGGGAAGTCACCCCAGATCGATACCTGCAACCATTAGCAGCACATCAACCCAGCCATCTGCAATTTAATGGGCTATCCCCGGGAACAATTGCAACAAATTAGCAATTGAAAGCCGATCAGACCTCTCGGGGCCAGCAGTGGCCGAGACAAAGAAAGGTGAACGACCACCCCCTGATCAAGGAATCGCCCCATTATTGGAGCATATCGAACCCAGTGATTGGGACCAAGTCCAATCACTTGGGACCAGGGTCAAGGTCCGCCCCGAGAGGCGGGAAGCCCCTGGGGACTATAAAGATAGGGGCCAAGTTCAGATCGACCGTTCTCTCCCTTCTTCTCCTTCTCACAACCTTCGCAAGAACCATCAACAAGAAACCGTAAGTTTGACTCCAGCGATCGCTACCTGATAGAGACTCCTAGCCATCAACCTGTATCAGCCTTTGAATTCCGCAGGCCAGACCCAATTCGATAAGCCATTCGTTTCCCTGACCTGGTGGGCCATTCCCAAAGTTAAGTATTGGCCTGTAGTGGTAGGTAGTAGTCTAGAAAGTAGGATTATTGTATAAGTATTTATTGCTGTATATAATAAATGATCGTTGAATTAACATTTACTAAGCGGTGTGCTGGCTTATTAATCATAACTAGAGCTTAAACCACGTGGCGGTATCAGAAAGATACCTGGCGACTCGTGAGCAAAGGTGACAGAATTAGAGCTGTAAAACTAAGGCTAATAAGAGCAACATTTTGGCGACATCCTGACGGGACCCGATCTAGAAGTGGAAAACCACTCCGGGAGAACCCAAGAAATTTGAATAGAATCCAATTGGAAACAAAAAACCACAAGTGTTCAAGCGGTTCTGATTAATAATTCACAATTCAGAACTGTGTGTATGCATGCGTAACCAACAGGGCTATAAGGGAAAACTGATAGATTTTTGTTGTGTCAAAACTGTCGGAAGTCTGTATTTTCGGAAATTAGCGCAAGCCGTACCCGCATCTACGACACCACCTTAGCCCCCTGTTCCAAATTTAACCGAAGCAAGCAGATAGGAGAGATGGCCATGCAGGCAATGCAACGCCTCATGAACCCCGAGGAATTTGCGGTCGCAGCGACCAGCAGCAGTAGAGTGGGACAGTGCCCCTCTTGGGAAGAGGAAATTCAGAAATATCTCAAGGGCAAAGGTTGGCCCATGTGGAATGATTTCTGTAATAATGACGACTCAGGTCCCAGAAGTATAGGGCATACTTGGTGGGAGAACATCAATGAAATCCACAAAAATAATTTTACAAAAGCTCGCAAGCCGATGGCAATTGTGTCCTGTCTGGCACAATTGCGAGGCACAGAGGAGGTCGTCAGGACGCTCTGCAAAGAAGTAGAGGGCATACATCGCATGAGTAAAGTCGATGTATGTGAGGTGGAGAAAGAGAATTTAGAGTTAAGGAGGAAATTGGCAGCAAAGGACGAAGAGGTGGCTGACGCCAAACGGGGTCACCAGTCTTGTCTGGCGCATTTGAGTAGTTTCCAGTCCCAGTACGAAAAGACTTATCAGGACACGCAGCGTGCAGTCCTGGTAAAGAAAGAGACAGAGAAACAGGTGGAGACGCTACAGAGCAATGTAGTGATCTCAAGGCAGCCTTGAGAGCGCTCCACGCTGCAACCACGGAACAAAGGCAGAGCACCATAGACCATGCAAAGTGCCGGAAGCAAATTGCAGACCTGCAATCACTGCTTTCTGTCCAAAAGGGATTCCAAGAAACCTTTGGGGAAAGTTTAGAACAGGAAGACAGCCCTGATTGGGAAGAATTGCAGGAAACAGCACAGAGATATGTTCAGGGAACATGTGCGCAGGGAAAGCCCCAAAGGAGGAAAGCACCCCCACCCCCCACACAGCAGGTAGTTCAGGCTCCCATGAACCCTGTAACAACCCACCGCACAGCCACATCAGACGAGGCGGAATTCCTATATTCCACCCCCCTCACAGTGACCCAATTACGGGACGCGTGTGCAAAAATCACACCGTTCCTCCCAGCTTCAGACCCACACCATTCCTTTGCCACCGTCAAACATCAGGCGACCATGTACGGCCTGGATGAGAGAGAGCATTAAATCTCATGGTTCTAAGTCTAGACCCATGGGTAGCAGCAGCCCTTCCCGACCCACAGAACATAGGAGGAGGCACCCTTGCAGAAATGCATACCGCGACCTTGGATGCGATCGGGTATAACCGGGGTGACCCCGTAGATGGCCTAAATAAGTGCAGGCAGAAGAAGTCTGAACACCCCACAGCGTTCGCAGGACGCTTGTGGATTCACTTTGAAGCCATTTTCAGAAACGTAGACCGTGCCCATTTGTCACCAGACAATATGGCCAAATGGACCAGCACCCTTATCTCCCATGCCACAGAAGCAGGACAGAATGCCTGTAGTGGTTATGATCCCTCGGAGGAGGCTCATAACGAGAAGTGGGTGGTTAAAAGATTGTCCCGCGTTTGAGAGCAGTCTGTTCACAATCGACCCGCCGCTAAAACCACAGAGGAAAAGCAAGCCGCCGCAGACATGCAGGCAGTAAAAGCCACACCCCACAACCCCGCCTGGGTAAATGAGGGAAAGAACAGCCCCCCAACAAAACCGCAAGCATGTTACAATTGCGGACAGTTGGGACATTTTGCCAAAGAATGCAATGCCCTAAAAAGCCACCGAGAGCCCAACAGACAGGCACTCTCAGTAAGAAAAAGGCAGAGCCCATACATAGCGTTAGCGCCCGTTTGGATCAGACGGACTTGACCAAAACGGACTGACGGTGTACAGGCTCCACCAGTTGGGTCTGCGATACCCTTTGGGATAGGTCAGGACGACCCGTAGTCGCAGTGAGAATTCGGGGACAGCCTATCGAGTTTCTTTGGGACACAGGAGGGTCCCGCACCACCATAAATTCCTCCACCCTTTGTCAGGACACGTGGCCCACTACAGCCACTATCACCCTCAGCGGCTTCACAGGCCACTCACAGCAGGGACACATCACAGCCCCTGTGCCCATCCAAATACGAAACATTACCACAAAACACCCCGTAGTTTTAGTCGACCTGCCCCACACAGCAGAACACATTCTGGGAATCGACTTTATGAATTCCCACCACCTATCTTTTGATCCAGTCAACCAGTGTGTCTGGAAGATAGCGAAATCCGCTAGAGCCCCCGCAACGCTCAACATAGGGGACTATATGAACAGAATTAGCGCAGTAGGCGAGTTTTGGTTCAACCCCAACACACTCAGCACGGACAGACAGGTTAGGGCAGTCCTGCAAAAGAACAGGGCAGCATTCGCGACCCACAAGCACGACTGTGGACGGATGACTAGCTCCGTACAAGTAACCGGACCGGGCCCTAGACCCCAAAAACAGTACAGATTCCGCCTAGAAGCAGAGGGAGAAATCCTAAAGGTTATAGAGAGCTTATTAGAGCAGGGCGTACTAAGATCGGTAGCCTCTACTAATAATGTCCCGATTTGGCCAGTGAGAAAGCCCGACGGATCATGGCGCTTGACCATTGACTATCGGGAACTCAACAAAGTCACCCCTGCAGCAGCCCCCACCGTAGCAACAAGTCCCGAGACCATGCTCAAACAGGGACTCGATTCCCGCTATTTCACGGACGTCAGTAATGGATTCTGGTCCATTCCATTGGCAAAGGCGTGCCAGTATAAATTTGCCTTCACTTTCAGAGCGCAGCAGTACACGTGGACATGCCTGCCACAAGGCTTCCACAACTCCCCCTCCATTTTCTACCGACAGCTGGCAAATGGACTAGCAAAATTTTCTCGCCCCGAATGTCTGGTACAGTATGTAGATGATCTACTACTGCAGACAGACACTAAGGAAGAGCACATTGAGCTTCTGTCCGAACTCCTGGAATTGTTACAGTCAATTGGATGTAAAGTAAACCCCAAAAAGGCCCAGATATTGGAAGAAAAAGTGGTATATTTGGGTACTATTATCACACACAGCAAACGTGAGATCGAGCACAAAAGAATTGACTCGATCGCTAAATTGCCCCTTCCCCAGAACATTTCAGCCCTCTGGTCGTTTTTAGGACTGGTTGGCTACTGCCGAAACCACATCGACGGTTTCGCCAGTAAGGCAGCGCCCCTCTCAGACCTCCTAAAGAAAGGAGCCCCCTGGGAATGGCTTCCGCAGCATACGGATGTTGTGGAATCTTTAAAACAGGCGCTCATAGCCGCCCCCGCACTACAAGTTCCAGACCCGCTTTCCCCTTACGCAATAGAAGTTGCGACCACAGACCGCACCCTTTCGGCCGTGCTCCTGCAGGAACGGCACGACCAGTTAAGACCCGTAGCTTATGCTTCCCGACTTTTGGATGCTGTGGAGCAGGGATTTTCAGCCTGTGAGAGGCACCTGCTCGCAGTTTTCTGGGCAGTCCAGTTCTTTTCCTACATTACCGGACTGAACCCCATCACCATTTTGACCGAACACACCCCCACCCAACTTTTACTGGACGGACGACTTAAAGACGGCACCGTCAGCCAAATACACGCTGCTAGGTGGACCCTTCTCTTACAAGGATGGGACATCACAGTCAAACGGACCAACACCAACACATATTTAGCGGACAATTTACAGTTCCCCGGAATCCCCCATGAATGTGAAATCATCTCCCCACACCACAACACAGGCCCCTTATAGCTAAAACACCCCCCAGAAAATTAGCCGATCCATCTCAGAGCTCCCCTCACACGGACATGTGTGACCCCATTAAGATTTATGTGGATGGATCTTCCACAGTCTTAGATGGGCAACGCATAACAGGTTGCGGGATTTATGTGGAGGACGCGCACGGACGCGCCCTAAAGGAAATCGCATTAAAATTACCCGGACACTTAGGTGCGCAGGCAGCAGAGCTTGCGGTCATCGCTTACATCGTAGACCACCTAGATTCCTTCCCCAGCCCAGCGGACATATATTCAGACAGCCTATATGTCTGCAACAGCCTCACAGAATTTCTGCCCCTCTGGGAAACAAGAGGATTTGTTTCCGCGGATGGAAAACCGCTCCCCTCAGCCCCATTACTCCGCCACATTCTAGAGAAAGCCAAGAACAGGACTTTTGGCATCATAAAAGTCCGCAGCCACCATCATTCCTCCCCCCCTGGAAATGTAAAAGCCGACGCACTGGCTAAGGCAGGATCCAGGCATGGGTATTTTTTGGAAACCCCCCGAAAGCGCGCCAGTGAGTGCGCCAGTGAGTGCAATTCAGGTCACGCAGACTAGGATCAAAGATCTAGTAGAGGCCCAGAAGAAGGATAGCGCTCTCACTGAGATTGTGAAAGGGAAGTTTCCAGCCTCATACGAGAGGTACAGAAATACGATAACCACACATGACGGTGCGGTGCTAAAGGACACCCTTTATGTAGTTCCTGAGCAGGATAGGAACCAATTAATTTGTTTATTCCATGATGGTCATGGACACCAGGGAATCGATCCCACTACAGCCCACCTCAAACAGCTTTGTTGGTGGCCAAATCTCAAGGAAGATGTATCCCATTTGATTGAGAATGGCCTCATCTGCGCACAGAACAACCCAGATAGATATGCCAAAAAGGCACAACTCAGCCACACCCGACCCGTTAACGGCCCCTGGACTAACTTCCAGATTGATTTTATAGGTCCATTGCTCCCTTGCAGGAATGGCTATAACTATGTTCTGGTGGTCATAGACACTTTTACAAAGTGGGTGGAAGCATTTCCAGCCCGCACCAACACCGCGAAAACCACAGCCAAGATCCTAACACACCACATCTTTACAAGATGGGGACTCCCCCGCAGTATTGAATCGGACCAAGGTTCTCACTTTACGGGACGGGTCATGCAGAACGTCCTCACGATATTTGGCATAACCCAAAAATTTCACATTGCGTACTACCCACAGTCGAATGGTATAGTGGAGCGCATGAATTGGACCCTAAAAACCACCCTCCGAAAAATGGTCCAGCAGAACAACACCACTTGGGACTCAGTCCTTCCGTTTGCGCTGATGTTTTTGCGTAACACTGTTTCCACCTCCACAGGTTACACCCCACGCACTCTTATGACCGGACACCCTATGAAAGGGACAGAGTACTTGTTAGGTTTAGACCTGACCAGCCCTGAAGTTACGGCCCTCACCCACGAGAAAGCCGTTGAGCAATTAGTTGCGAATGTAAAAACGGCTCAGTTAGCAGCCGCAGTTAAATTGGGCACCAAAAAGAAACAGAGCAAGGCCTGTTTTGATAAGGCAGTACATGCAATGGAGTATGATATAGGACAACAAGTGATGTTGTCTGTATATAACCCCAGCACATTCCTGTCTCCAAAATATTCCCAAAGTTAAGTATTGGCCTGTAGTGGTAGGTAGTAGTCTAGAAAGTAGGATTATTGTATAAGTATTTATTGCTGTATATAATAAATGATCGTTGATTTAACATTTACTAAGCGGTGTGCTGGCTTATTAATCATAACTAGAGCTTGAACCACGTGGCGGTATCAGAAAGATACGTGGTGACCCGTGAGCAAAGGTGACAGAATTAGAGCTGTAAAACTAAGGCTAATAAGAGCAACAAAGTTGTGTGACATTCATGGAAGTTTGCCAACTGGAGCGTTATTCTCAGTTAAACTCAGCCCTCAGCCCCGTCTCTGCCTGTCATTGACATGAGCAACAGAGAGACAGAAAGGTGCCCGAGGCTCAAATGGGAAGTCAGAACTTGTGACTCAAAAGCAACACCTCAACATTTGTCCGTCAAATCCATGTTATTTATGCTGGGGTTTATATTACATTTAGGCACTGGAGGCAAAGGGTGGGGGTTTTAAAGGGCAACTTTCACTTTCTATTGTCAGCCATGGCTCAGTGGGCAGCTCTCTCACCTCGGAGTCAGAAGGTTGTAGGTTCAAGTCCTATTCCAGGGACATGAGGACAAAAATCACATCCAACATTCGTCGTCCCAGCACTGAGGGAGTGCTGCACTGTCAGAACAGCCTTCTTTCAAATAAATGAAAAGAAATGAAAATCAATTATTGTCACAAGTAGGCTTCAAATGAAGTAACTGTGAAAAGCCCCTAGTTGTCCAGCGCCTGTTCGGGGTGGCTGGTATGGGAATTGAACCGTGCTGCTGGCCAGCCCTGGTATGCTTTCAAAGCCAGCGATTTAGCCCAATGCTAAACCAGCCCATAATAATAAGATTCAAATAAGATCCTAAATGGAGGCCCTATCTGTCCCTATCAGGTGGATGTTAAAGATCCCACAGCGGAGAGGGAGAGGCTGGTGGGAGAGATACTTAGGGTAGACAGGAAGTACGTGGAGGCCCCCGAGGGGGGGCCTGTTAAAGGAGCGCCGGAGATTACAGGCGGAGTTCGATTTGCTGACCACTGGGAAGGCGGAGGCACAGTTGAGGAAAGTGAAAGGGGCAGTTTACGAGTATGGGGAGAAAGCAAGTAGGATGCTGGTGCACCAATTTCGCAGGAGAGATGGGGCCAGGGAAATCGGGGGAGTGAGGGATAAGGAAGGTAATACGTTCTTGGGCCCAGAGAAGGTCAATGAAGTCTTTAAGGAGTTTTACTGTAAACTGTACGAGTCAGAACCCCCGAGGGGCGGGGAAGGGATGAAGCAATTTATGCATCGATTGAGGTTCCCAAGGGTGGACGAGGAGCGGGTGGAGGGACTGGGGGTCCCAATTGAGTTGGAGGAGGTGGTTAAGGGCCTAGCAAGTATGCAGTCAGGCAAGGTCCCGGGTCTGGAGGGCTTCCCTGTAGAAATTTATAAGAAATTCTCGGAGCTACTGAGCCCATTCCTGCTAAGAACCTTTAACGAGGCAAAGGAGAGAGGAACCCTCCCCCCGACGATGTCGCAGGCACTGATCTCGCTCATTTTGAAGAGGGGGAATGATCCGCTTCAATGTGGGTCCTTCAGGCCGACATCCCTCCTCAATGTGGATGCCAAACTGCTAGCAAACATTTTGGCTACCAGAATAGAGGACTACGTTCAGGAGTGATTGAGGAGGACCAGGCGGGTTTCATCAATGGCAGGCAATTGAACACCAATGTGAGGAGGCTCCTGAATATTATTATGATGCCCTCAGAAGGAGGGGGCGCAGAAGTAGTGGCTGCAATGGACGCAGAGAAAGCCTTTGATAGGGTGGAGTGGGAGTACATGTGGGAAGTGTTAGGTAGGTTTGTATTTGGTGAGGGGCTCATAGGGTGGGTCAAGCTACTGTATCAGTCCTCCATAGCAAGTGTATCCACGAACCGGCTGAGGTCGGAGTATTTTAGACTGCATTGAGGGACGAGGCAGGGGTGCCCCCTATCCCCGCTACTGTTTGCCCTGGCAATTGAGCCGTTGGCCATAACGCTGAGGACTTCAAGGAACTGGAGGGGGCTGGTCCGGAGGGGGAGGAGCATCGGGTTTCCCTCTACGCAGACGACCTGCTGTTGTATATTTCAGACCCGCCAGAGGGGACGGGGAAGATCATGCGGATCCTAAGGGACTTTGGGAGCTTCTCGGGATACAAGTTGAACGTGGAGAAAAGTGAGCTGTTTGTAATCCACGCTAGGGGTCAGGAGGAGAGACTGGGGTAGCTCCCGCTCGAGATGGCGGAGGGAAGCTTTCGTTACCTAGGTATACAGGTGGCTAGGAACTGGGATGCATTGCACAGGCTCAATCTATCTCGGCTTGTAGAGCAGATGGAGGGAGACTTTAAAAGGTGGGACATGCTCCCGCTTTCCCTGGCGGGAAGAGTGCAGATCGTGAAGATGACGGTCCTCCCCAGATTCCTGTTTGTTTTCCAGTGCCTTCCCATCTTCATCCCCAAATCCTTCTTCAATTGGGGGAACAGGATTATCACGGGATTTGTGTGGGCAAACAAGACCCCGCGTGTTAAAAGACTGTTCTTAGAGCGCAGCCAGGGAGGGGCGGGGGGAGGGGGGTTGGGTGTGGGGGGGGGGGGGGGGTGTTGGTGTGTCCGAACTTCTGTCGCTACTACTGGGCGGCTAATGTGGCCATGATTAGGAAATGGGTAATGGAGTAGGGGGCGGCGTGGGGCGGCATCATGCAAAGGCACCAGCCTAGGGGCACTAGTAACGGCACTAGTATTGTGCTGTTCCCGCCAGCACAATACACCACAAGCCCGGTGGTCACGGCGGCACTGCAGGTCTGGGGTCAGTGGAGAAGGCACGGGAAGGAGGGGTCCTCAGTTTGGACCCCGATACGGAACAACCATAGATTTGCTCCGGGCAAGATAGACGGGGGGTTTCAAGGCTGGTATAGGGCAAGCATTAGAAGGATGGGAGACCTGTTTCTAGATGGGACTTTCCCAAGCTTGAAGGCGCTGGAGGAGAAGTTCACCCTACCCCCGGGAAATGCCTTCAGATACCTCCAAGTCCGCGACTTTCTCAAAAAACAGGTGGGGACATTTCCGTTGCTACCCCTTCGAAGGATACAGGACAGGGTGGTGTCTGGCATCTGGGTAGGAGATGGAAAGGTGTTGGACATCTACCAAGAGCTGCAGGTGACGGAGGAAGCATCAGTGGAGGAACTGAAGGGAAGTGGGAGGAGGAGCTAGGTGAGGAGCTAGATGAGGGCCTGTGGGCTGATGCCCTGGGCAGGGTAAATTCCTCCTCATCATGTGCCAGGCTCAGCTTAATTCAGTTTAAGGTGGGACACCGGGCTCATATGATGACAGCGAGAATGAACAAGTTCTTCAGGGTGGAGGACAGGTGTGCGAGATATTCAGGGAATCCAGCGAACCATGTCCATATGTTCTGGGCATGCCCGGTGCTTAAAGAATTCTGGCAGGGCTTTGCGAGGGCTAGGTCCAGGATTTTGGACACGCAGGTGAAGCCGAGTCCAACAATAGCGATCTTTGGGGTGTCAGAAGATCCGGGAGTGCAGGAAGCGAAAGAGGCCGAGGTTTTGGCCTTTGCCTCCCTGGTAGCGCGGAGACGGATCTTGTTAATGTGGAGAGACTTGAAACTCCCGAGTGTGGAGACCTGGGTTAGTGACATGGCTGGGTTCCGCAACCTGGAGCGAATAAAGTTTGCCTTGAGAGGGTCCTTGCTGGGGTTCTCCCGGCGGTGGCAACCTTTCCTTGACTTTCTAGGGGAGCAGTAAAATTTCAGCAGCAGCAGCAACCAGGGGTGGGGGCTCAGGTGGGGGAACTGTCTATTTAATGTATATTCTCTTTTTGTATAATGATAGCAGCCACCTAGGTTTGTTAAATATTTTTCGTTTATTTTTCTGTTATTGGTTATGTAAAAATTCTGTTTGAAAAAAGCTTTAATAAAAACAAATTTTTAAAAAAAACATTCCCCCGGAGACGTCTGAGACAGTGGAACACAATCAGCAGTCACAAACCTGAAGAGAAGGGAATCCCAAAAGGCACTTGCTTGGACAAGGAGAGCAAGTATTGATGCGCAGCTGTACTACCAGCGAGAAGTGGGTTCCTGCAACTGTATTGGCATATTACAATAATCATGGGGGGCTTCAATATGCAGGTGGACTGGGAAAATCAGGTTGATAGCAGATCCCAAGAAAGGGAACTTTTGGAGCAGCTTGTGGTAGAGCCCATTCGGGAAAAAGCAATTCTGGATTTGGTGATGTGTAATGAGGCAGACCTGATTAGGGAACTTAAGGTGAAGGAACCCTTAGGGGGCAGTGACCACAATATGATAGAATTTGCCCTGCAGTTTGAGAGGGAGAAGCTGGAATCAGGTGTAATGGTATTACAATTGAATAAAGGTAACTACAAAGACATGAGGGAGGAGCTGGCCAGAGTTGATTGGAAGGGAGCCTCGCAGGGAAGACAGTGGAACAGCAATGGCAGGAATTTTGGGGGGTTATTTGGGAGGCACAACCGAAATTCAACCCAAGGAGGAGGAAACATGCTAAGGGGAGGACAAGGCATCCATGGCTGACAAAGAAAGTCAGGGATAGCATGAAAGCAAAACAAAAGCATACAAGGTGGCGAGAATTAGTGGGAAGCCAGAGGATTGGGACGCTTTTAAAAGCGAGTAGAGGACAACTAAAAAACCAATAGGGGGGGGGTGAGATGAAATAGAGAGTAATATAAAAGAAGATAGCAAGAGCTTTTTACAATACATAAAAGGGGAGAGGCAAGAATAAACATTGGATCACTGGAAAATGAAGCTGGAGAAGTAGTAACAGGAAACAAAGACATGGCAGAGGAACTGAATAGCTACTTTGTGTCAGTCTTCAAGGTGGAAGACACCAGTGGGATACCAGAACTTCAGGTGAATTAGGGGGCAGAGGTGAGTGTAGTGGCCATCACTAAGGAGAAGGTTCTGGGGAAATTGAAAGGTCTGACGGTGGATAAATCACCTGGACCAGATGGAGATAGCTGAGGAGATTGTGGAGGCATTACTGGTGGAATCACTAAAGGCAGGGAGGGTCCCAAAGGACGGGAAATTGGCTAATATAACACCGCTGTTTAAGAAGGGAGAGAGGCAGAAGACAGGAAATTATAGGCCGGTTTCTGACTTCGGTCATTGGTAAGATTTTAAGATGTAAGATTAAAGATGAGATTGCGGAGTATCTGGAAGTACATGGTAAAATAGGACTGAGTCAGCACGGCTTCGTCAAGGGGAGTCACGTTTGACAAATCTGTTGGAGTTCTTTGAGGATGTAACAAGGAAGTTAAACAAAGGAGAACCAGTGGACGAGATCTATTTAGATTACCAGAATGTCTTTGACAAGGTGGCGTATAGGAGGCTGTTAAACAAGTTAAGAGCCCGTGGTGTTAAGGGTAAAATACTGGCATTGATAAGAGGATTGGCTGACTGGCAGAAGTCAGAGAGTGGGGAAAGGGGTCTTTTTCAGAATGGCAGCTGATGACCAGTGGTGAGCCTCAGGGGTTTGTTCTGGGACAACTTTTCACAATATACATTAATGATCTGGAAGACGAACTAAGGACACTGTTGCTAAGTTTTCAGATGATACAAAGATATGCAGAGGGACAGTTAGTATTGAGGAAGCAGGGGGCTGCAGAAGGACTTGAACAGGCTCAGAGAGTGGGCAAAGAAGTGGCAGATGGAATATAATGTGGAAAAGTATGACGCCATACTCTTTGGCAGGAAGAATGGAGGCATAGACTATTTTCTAAAATAGGAGTCCTTGTTCACGATTCTCTTAAGGTTAATGTGCAGGTTCAGTCAGCAGTTAGGAAGGAAAATGTAATGTTAGCATTCATGTCGTGAGGGATAGAATACAAGAACAGGGAGGTACTTCTGAGGCTGTATAAGGCTCTGGTCAGACCCCATTTGGAGTATTGTGGGCCCCGTGTCTAAAGAAGGATGTGCTGGCCTTGGAAAGAGACCAGAGGAGGTTCACAAGAATGATCCCTGGAATTAAGAGCTTATCGTATGAGGAGCGGTTGAGGACTCTGGGTCTGTACTTGTTGGAATTTAGAAGGATGAGGGGGGATCTTAATGAAACTTACAGGATACTGAGAGGCCGAGATAGAGTGGAACGGAGAGAATATTTCCCCCAGTAGGAAAAACTAGAACCTGAGGCCACAGCCTCAGACTTAAGGGAAAATCTCTTAATACTGAGATGAGGAATTTCGTCAGCCAGAGGGGGGTGAATCTGAGGAACTCATTGCCGCAGAAGGCTGTTGAGGCCAATTCACTGAGTGTCTTTAAGACACATAGGTTGTTGATTCATAAGGGCATCAGGGGTTATATGGAGAAGGCAGGAGAATAAGGATGAGAAACATGTCAGCCATGATTGAATGGCAGAGCAGACTAGATGGGTTGAATGGCCTAATTCTGCTTCAATCTTTTTTTATTCATTTACGGGATACGGGCTGGTTGGGCCAGTATTTATTGCCCATCCCTAGTCTCACGGAAACGGACCCTGATTCCTATACTGTACAAACTGAACATTTAAAAAAATATAAATTTAGAGTACCCAATTATTTATTTTCCAATTAAGGGGCAATTTAACGTAGCCAATTCACCTACCCTGCACATCTTTGGGGTGTGGGGGTGAGACCCACGCAGACACAGGGAGAAAGTGCAAAGTCTACACGGACAGTGACCCGGGACTGGGATCGAACCCGGGTCCTTGGTGCTGTGAGGTAGCAGTGCTAACCACTGCGCCACCGTGCCCCATTGTACAAACTGAAGCCGAGCGAGTGTGGCGACGACACAGATCAGTTGTTAGTGACACCCATCAATGTGCCTGTACCGTGTGTGCTAGAACTACCTCAGGATGAACCGCCATCCATCCTACCCAATCATGTGACTGCGACTTCTGGTCAATCAGCAGAAACTGAAATTGCCAAAGAACCAAAGAATCTATGAAAGGGAAATCATGCTTGACAAATCCACTAGAATTCTTTGAGATGTAACTAGTAGATTTTTAGAAATAAATAAATTTAGAGTGTCCAATTCATTTTTTCCAATTCAGGGGCAATTTCGCATGTCCAATCCACCTACCCTGCACATCTTTTGGGTTGTGGGGATGAAATCCACGCAAACACGGGGAGAATGTGCAAACTCCACACAGACAGTGACCCACAGTTGGGATCGAACCTGGGACCTCAGCGCCGTGAGGTAACTAGTAGATTTGACCAGGGAGACCCAATGGATGTGGTTTATTCAGAAGGCTTTCGACAAGGTCTCCCATAGCAGATTACTGTGTAAAGTTAAAGCATTTGGGATTGCGGGTAGTGTCTTGCGATGGATAGAAAGCTGGTTAGCAGACAGGAAGCAAAAAGTTGGAATAAATGGGTCTTTTTCTGATTGGCAGGCAGTAACTACTGGGGTGCCACAGGGATCTGTGCTCGGACCCCAACTGTTCACATTATGTATTCATGATTTGGAAGAGGGAAGTAAATGTATTATCTTCATATTTGCAGATGATACAAACTTGGGTGAGAGGGTGAGCTGTGAGGAGGATGCAGAGATTCCTCAGCGTGATTTGGACAGGCTGGGTGAGTGGGCAAATGTATGTTAGATGCAATATAACCTGGGTAAATGGTAGGTTATCCACTTTGGTAGCAAAAATAGGAAGGCACATTATTATTTGAATGGGTGTAAATTGAGAGAGGTGGATACAGAGCGAGACTTTGGTGCCCTTAGGCATCAGTCACTGAAAGTAAGTGTGCAGGTACAGCAGGCAATAAAGAAGACAAATGGTTTGTTGGCCGTGAGAGGATATACGTATAGAAATAGAGATGTTTTCCTGCAGTTGTATAGCCCATTGGTGAGGCCACACTCGGAGTATTGTGTGCAGTTTAGGTG
The DNA here is from genome assembly GCF_047496885.1 of Scyliorhinus torazame. Classification (NCBI taxonomy): domain Eukaryota; kingdom Metazoa; phylum Chordata; class Chondrichthyes; order Carcharhiniformes; family Scyliorhinidae; genus Scyliorhinus; species Scyliorhinus torazame. Next base: position 33,096 of record NW_027309184.1, on the reverse strand, counting down.
TCCTTATATAAGAAAGAATGCTCTTGCTATGGAGGAAGTGCAGCAAAGGTTTACAGGCTAAATCCTGGGATGGCGAGACTGTCATATGAGGAGAGACTAAATCGGTTAGGATTATATTCATTGTCGTTTAGAAGAGTGAGAGGGGATCTCATAGTAACTGATAAAGTTCCATTAGGATTAGGCAGGGTAGATTCAGAAAGAATGTTGCTGGTGGTGGGAGAGACCAGGACTAGGGGTCATAGTTTGAAGATAAGGGGTAATCCTTCTAGGCATGAGGTGAGGAGACATTTCTTCACCCAGAGAGTGGTGAATCTGTGGAATTCACCACCACACAAAGTAGTTGAGGCAAAAACATTGTGTCATCTCGAGAAGGAGTTCGACATAGCTCTTGGGGCTGAAGGAATATGGGGAGAAAGCAGGATCAGGGTATTGAACTTGATGATCACCCAGATCATAATGAATGGGAGAGCAGGCTCGAAGGGCGAATGGATTCCTCCTGCTTCTATTTTCGATGTATCTATGTATGTATTTAGGAGATGGAGAGCTGACGGGTGGTGATTTAACCTGAGGATCACCACACCCCAGGCGAGGGCAATGTTGAGAAGGCGGGGCTTTCATGGATGACCTCAGCCGGTATGGGAGTTGAACCCGCACCGTTGGTGTCATTCCAATCATGATGCAGTCGTCCAGCCAACTGAGCAAATTGACTCCCTGGTAAATATGTTATAATTCCATAAATATTAGCTATTCCCTGTCTCCTATCAGTTTCCCAGTTCACCTCAGACAACTTGCCCCTCATACTCTGATTGTTTCTCACAGACGAAAACACTTAAATAAGTTAAAGAAATAAACCATGTAATGACCATATCCCATCTTCATGGCAAGGCGGCATAATTTTAGGGGTTCCCAAACAGAAATGGGAATGAAATATCTTCTACTTCCAAACACCCCTTCACTCTGTGATCTTTGTGAAATTTGAAACCAGGTATTCTCAACAAGACAAAGAGCATCAGCCCACTGGAGGCAAAGTTGTGAGACTGGCCAGTCCAGCAGAAAGAAACCCTCCAACCCTCCCCATTGACCAACTGACAGAATGAACACAATGCTGTTCTGGGTGTAATTCAGAACAGAAACAATAACAGCAGAATCCAACCCCTGTAATCACTTGTGAACATGTTGGTGTCCCAGCAGGCGCCATGAATCACGGAAACCCTTCCCACATGGAGAGCAGGTGAATGGCTTCTACCCAGTGTGAAGTTGCCAGTGTCTCTGCAGGTGGGATGGATCAGTGAATCCCTTCCCCTACTCAGAGCAGGTGAATGGTATCTCCAAGATGTGAACTCGCTGGTGTTTCCGCAGGTTGCGTTCATGCATGAATCCCTTCCCACATTCAGGACAGATGAATGGTCTCTCCCTGGTGTGAACTCTATGGTGTGTCAGCAGGATGGATGAAAGAGTGAATCCTTTCCCACACACTGAGCATAGAAATGGCTGCTCGCCAGTGTGAACTCGCTGGTGTGTCTGGAGGGTGGATGAATCACTGAATCCCTTCCCACACTGAGAGCAGGAGAATGGCCTATCCCCAGTGTGAACTCGCCGGTGTACCCGAAGGTGGAATAAGTGAGTGAATCCCTTCCCACACTGAGAGCAGGTGAACGGCCTCTCCCCAGTGTGAACTCACAGATGTGCCTGCAGGTGGGCTAACTGAGTGAATCCCTTCCCACACTGAGAGCAGATGAATGGCCTCTCCCCAGTGTGAATTCACTGATGTTTCTGCAGGGTGGATGAATGTCGGAATCTCTTCCCACACCTTGAGCAGGTGAATGGCTTCTCCCCAGTGTGAACCCGCTGATGTGTCTGCAGGGTGGATGAATGATTGAATCCCTTCCCACACTGAGAGCAAGTAAACGGCTTCTCCCCAGTGTGAACCCGCTGGTGCCTCAACAGGTGGGATGTATCACTGAATCCCTTCCCACACTGAGTGCAAATGAACGGCCTCTCCCCAGTGTGACTGTGCCAATGAGTTTCCAGCTCTGATGGGACTCTAAATCCCTTTCCACAGTCCCCACATTTCCACGGTTTCTCCATGCTTTGAGTTTCCTTGTATCTCTCAGTGTTGGACAATCAGTTGAAGCCTTAACCGCATACAGAACACGTGTACAGTCTCTCCCGGCTGTGAATGGTGTGATGTTTTTCAGGCTGTGTAACTGGTTAAAGCTCTTTTCACAGTCAGTGCTCTGGAACACTCTCAATCGTGTGTTGTACAAAGAACAAAGAACAAAGAAATGTACAGCACAGGAACAGGCCCTTCGGCCCTCCAAGCCCGTGCCGACCATACTGCCCGACTAAACTACAATCTTCTACACTTCCTGGGTCCGTATCCTTCTATTCCCATCCTATTCATATATTTGTCAAGATGCCCCTTAAATGTCCCTATCGTCCCTGCTTCCACTACCTCCTCCGGTAGTGAGTTCCAGGCACCCACTACCCTCTGCGTAAAAAACTTGCCTCGTACATCTACTCTAAACCTTGCCCCTCTCACCTTAAACCTATGCCCCCTAGTAATTGACCCCTCTACCCTGGGGAAAAGCCTCTGACTATCCACTCTGTCTATGCCCCTCATAATTTTGTATACCTCTATCAGGTCGCCCCTCAACCTCCTTCGTTCCAGTGAGAGGGGCTCACTGTCTCTGTGTCTTTGTCTCTGTGATTTTCAAATCGCACGAATGTTTAAAATGTTTTGAAGCCGACAGAGCAGTCAAACATTTCTTCGAATTCAAAGGTCAATGATATTCTGGTCCCAAGGAATCAAGTGACTGTCAGATTTAGACATGATGTTTTGAGATTTCTGTCTGTAATTTCTCCTCTTCTACTATCCTGTAAAAACATTTTGGAAAAGACATCCTCTTCTAATATCCTGGAAATACAATTTACAAAGTAATCACTGTCAGTACAGGATAGAAACTCAGAACAGACATTTCTAGTTTCCATAGAACATTTTTCCTCGTTCATTCCCAAAAGCTGTAAATCTCCAACCCACACACTCTCCCACCATTCTCACTCTGCTGTATCTAATCCTGAAGGTGCTGATTCAGGCTGCTTGACAGATCCATGCTTCCTCTCCAGGATAGGGAGATCAGAATAGGAGCTGCAGTCGGCCATTAGGCCCATCGAACCTCCTCAACCATTTCATGAGATCATTGGCTGATTTACCTCAGCACCAGTTTCCCACACTGTCCCCCACATCCATTGATATCTTCAATATTTAGAAACTTATCAATCTCAGTCTTGAAAATACTTGGATGACTGAAGCTCCACAATCCTCTGGGGTAGAGAATTCCCAAAGCTTCACTACGTCCTTGAGTGAAGAAATCCCTCCTCCTGCCTGTTTCCCATAACCCTTAACTCCCTTGTGGGCAGAACGGTAGCATAGTGTGTAGCACTGCTGCTTCACAGCTCCAGGGTCCCAGGTTCAATTCTCAACTTGGGTCACTGTCTGTGTGAAGTCTGCACGTTCTCCCTGTGTCAGCGTGGGTTTCCTCCGGGTGCTCCGGTTTCCTCCCACAGTCCAAAGATGTGCAGATTAGGTGAATTGACAACGCTAAATTGCCGCTTAGTATTCAAAGATGTGTAGGTGAGGTTACTGTAACTGGGCTGGAATAAATTCTGGGTTTAGATCAACTGAAACAGGTTTGAATTGAACATCCTGTGAAATTTGCAGACTGGAACAGAGGAGCAGGAGTAGGCATTCAGCCCTTCGAGCCTTATGCCCCATTCTTCAAATCATGGATGATCTAGTTGTCATAGATTATCATAGAATTTACAGTGCAGAAGGAGGCCATTCGGCCCATCGAGTCTGCACCGGCTCTTGGAAAGAGCACCCTATCCCTAATACACAACCCAACACTAAGGTCAATTTTGGACACTAAGGGCAATTTATCGTGGCCAATCTACCTAACCTGCACATCTTTGGACTGTGGGAGGAAACCGGAGCACCTGGAGGAAACACACGCAAACACAGGGAGGATGTGCAGACTCCGCACAGACAGTGACCCAAGCCGGAATCGAACCTGGGACCCTGGAGCTGTGAAGCAATTGTGCTATCCACAATGCTATCATGCTGCCCCAAATGAAAATCGCTTATTATTGTCACAAATAGGCTTCAAGTGAAGTTACTGTGAAAAGCCCCTAGTCGCCACATTCCGGCGCCTGTTCCGGGAGGCTGGTACGGGAATTGAACCGTGCTGCTGGCCTGCCTTGGTCTGCTTTCAAAGCCAGCGATTTAACCCTGTGCTAAATCAGCCCTTCACCTGTGAGGTTGTGATCTCAACTCCACTTTTCTGTCTGGCCCCCATAACCCCCGACTCCACTATCTGTCAAAAATCTGTTCAACTCCGCCCTGAATATAGAATCATAGAATTTGCAGTGCAGGAGGCCTTTGGGCCCATCGAGTCTGCACCGGCTCTTGGAAAGAGCACCCCACCCAAACCCAAACCTCCACCCTATTCCCGTAACCCAGTAACCCCACCCCAACTTTTGGACACTAAGGGCAATTTAGCATGGCCCATCCATCTAACCTGCACATCTTTGGACCGTGGGAGGAAACCGGAGGAAACCCACGCAGACACGGGGAGAACGTGCAGACTCCACACAGACAGTGACCCAATCCGGGAATCGAAACTGGGAATATATTCAATGACCCAGCCCCCACTGCTCCCTGGGTTACAGAATTCCACAGACTAAACACCATCTGAGAGAAAAACGTTCTCCTCAAGTATGGTACTGTTTCTCTATTCCTCCTGCCAAAGTAAACACCTTAATTTTGACACGAGCAATAGAAACAGGAAGGTGCCCGAGGCTCAAATGGGAAGTTGAAACTTGTGGCTCTAAACCAACACTTCAACATTTGTCAGTCAAATCCATGTTATTTATACTGGTGGTTTTATTATTAGTTTTACTGGAGGCAAAGGGTTGGGGTTTAAAGGGTAACTTTCCCTTACTAACTTTGTATTGTCTACAGTGTCAGCCGTGGCTCAGTGGGCAGCTCTCTCACCTCTGAGTCAGAAGGTTGAGACCCAGTCAGGGAACTGTGGACAAAAAGTTCCAACATTCCTCGTTGCAGCACGGAGGGAGTACTTCACTGTCAGAACAGCCTACTTTCAAATAAGATGTTAAACTGAGGCCCTGTCTGCCCCTCTCAGGTGGGTGTAAAAGTTCCCACAGCCACTATTTTGAAGAAGAGCAGGGGAGTTATCCCCGGTGTCCTGGTCAATATTTATCCCTCAATCGACATCATTAAAAACACATCATCTGCTCATTATCACATTGCTGTGTGTGGGATCTTGCTGTGTGTAAATTGGCTGCTGCATTTCATACATTACAACAGTGACTACATTTCAAAAGTACTTCATTGGCTGTAAAGCACTTTGGGATGTCCTCTGGTTGTGAAAGGTGCTATACAATTTTTTAATTGAAGATTTATGTTATCCGATCTTGTTATCTGGAATTTTATTGATTTCAGCTACCCCCAACTTACCATTTAATAAATTCACTTTGGTTCAGACAAGACTTTAACCAATTAAGGCAAATGCAGAATTCGCTGGATGGCAAATTTAAAAAGCTTATTAAATGAAAAAGGTTTACTGATCAGTTTTAAGACATTTACTTTTACAACTTCATGCGGATAATCAGTCTGTAGAAGTGTAACCCTCTCTGGCTCCTTTGACAGTAACTCTTGTGGAATTCAACCTCGGGAGTCGGGCTCCTTGTTTGACAGTAATTTCTTGGAACTCGGCCTCGGGAATCTTCAGTACTTGGCCAGCAAGACCTTCAGAACCTCTACTTTTATCCCCAAAGTGACCATTACCTCACATCAGAGTTAGGCCTGTTATAACATGATAATTGGTCAATTTGGTCACTAGATTAATTTAATTAGATCCCCAATTACTGACTCCACCTTCTCTCATTATCTTAAACAGTAATACAATAGAACTATTTCATACTATCCCTTTATCTGATTCTATACAATCCCTTATTCATACTTCAAATGTTGAGGCTAATCAGAGATTGAAGATCTCTCTTGCCAGTACATTTATCCTCATTGCACATTTTTTATACGGATGTGCAATGCGCGAAACCAAGAGCGCCAGTTAGATCGAAGGAGAGTCTGAAATCGGGCACCGCACCAAGCGCCAATCGATTTCCAATCTAACCGGCCTATTCCCATTGGCGAGATCTGGATACAATTAAGGCCAATCTCCATCGGGAAGGACTCCCTATCTAAAGGTCTCCCTTGATTTAAGCAACTCCCCAGCCGGTCAAATGGACGCCGATTAGTATTGGCCCACGCAGACATGGGCCAGGCATCAGGGTACCTGAGGGCTTCCCGGGCCATTGGAGGCCCCCCAAGTGGTCAGGGATAGGTCAGAGTGGTCTCCCTGGCCCAGCCCCTGGAACGTGTGCACCTTGGCACTGCCAGACTGCACTTTGGCACTACAAACTGGGTATTTCACGTTCCGCCCATTCCTGAAGATCACTCGTAAAGACTGAGTCTTGATTTTGTGCAACAACCATGTCTTTTTCTCCATTTCAAATCCTCTGTGAAAATCCAAACACAGCCTATCGTGAAATTATTAGATTTAAAACAGAACGAGTTGTTGGGATTCACTGCCTGACAAAGGTGCAGGAAGTAAATTCAACTGTAACTTGCACAAGGGAACTGGACAGATTCTGTGGGAAAAGAAACTTGCCGGGCGATGGGACTAATTTGATGTTCACTCAGAGAGCTAGCATGGGAATGATGAGCGGGATGGCGTCTTTCTGTGCTCTCTGAGACTCGTTTGCATTTGACGAAATTGGGAAATACCTGGAACACACTTCCTACGAGGGGGGTAGAAGCAGAGATGATGGAATGTTTCCAAAAGGAAATTGGTTGGGCTTTTGAGGGAAATAAACTGACAGAGAAACGGGGATAGAATGGTTTGATCTGCAAAGATCTACAAGTTGTGAATGTTTGGAATTCTCTAACCCAGAGGGCTGTGGGAGCTCAGTCATTGAGTGTGTTTAAAGCAGAGACTGACAGATTTCTAAATACAAATAACACAAAGGGATATGGGGATAGTGTGGGGAAAAAGCATTGAAGTGGATGATCAGCCATATCGTATTGAATGGTGGAGCAGGCTCGACGGGCTGAATGGCCAACTCCTGCTCCTATGTTCCAATATACAAAGATAAGCAGGAAAGTAAATTGTGAAGAGGACATAAGGAGGTTAAAAAGATAGATGTTGAAATGAGTGGAATAAGATCTGCCAAATGGAGAATAATGTGGGAAAATGTGTAATGTCCATGTTGGCCAGAATAAAAAAGCTTATTATCCAAATGGTGAGAGATTGCAGAGCTCTGACATTCAGAGGGATCTGGGTGTCCAAGAGCATGAATCACAAAAGGCGAGTATTCAGGTACAGCAAGTAATTAGGAAAGCTAATAGAATGTTATTGTTTATTGTGAGGGGAATTGAATACAAGAGTAGGGAGGTTATGTTTCAGTTATACAGGACATTGGTGAGACCACATCTGGAGCACTGTGTACAGTATTGCTCTCATTTAAGGAATGATGTAAATGTGTTGGAAGCAGTTCAGAGAAGGTTTACTGGACTCATACCTGGAATTGGAGGCTGGTCTTATGAGGAACGATGGGACAGGCTGGGCTTGTGTCCGATGGAGTTTCGGTGACCTGATTGAATCGTATAAGATCCTGAGGGGCCTTGACAGGGTAGATGTGGAAGGGATGTTTCCTCTTGTGGGAGAATCTAGAAATTGGAGTCACTTTAAAAGTAATAACTTGCCCATTTAAGGCAGAGGGGAACTTTTTTCTCTCCGAGGGTTGGGAGTCTTTGGCACTCTGTCGGATCTCTGCGTCTATTCATATACTTGTAACACCATAGCATGTACCAAAAAACAGAGATTCAAGACTGGCTTCTTGGGTTAAAGGCAATTTGCCACTTTTATTTTGTAAGCGAGTAGAATCTAATGGTTAGTTTCAATTTTCACACATGTACAGAATTTAGGATGTTCTGACTAGCCCTGCAGGAAGCTAATCAGAATGATTGTCTTTCACAAATACAGATTGTTGAATTCAAAATACAATGACAGCTTGTAGTAATTTCTTCAAATCAAGATACACAGTACAAAGGACTGTGCAGTTTAAAATAGAATAAATAGCAGTTTTGCAAAGCCAGCGGACAGAATAGGTTTCAGAGGATAGGTTGAATTGATTCTAGAATGGCTTTCCATCCCGATACCTGAACTTTTATGAAGATTACTATCTATAAAGTTTTGTCCTCTTTACAGCTGTGAATGGTTTTAACTAATCTGTAATTCGTTTAATTTGGCTGAAGTGTCTGTCTGTTAAATTAAGAGATAAACATTTCTGTAATTTTCCACTTGATGAAAAGCTTTCACAGCAAAACATCTTTGCATGGGGTGATTTGTGATTACCATGGACACGGAACTGGATCTTATCCCAGCTCTCCAACAGTCTTTCTGTCAGATTGGCCTTGCAAAATCTTGCAGTTTGCTGATCTGATCCTTTCACAAGCAGTTATCCATTTCTTACTGTTATGGTTAATACATAATAATTTAAAATTTTTGGAATTATAACTTCTTTATATAAATTCTTCCTTTAACCCTTTTTACCTATAATAAAAGGTTAGTTTCTATCAAACTCTCTTCCTCAAAGAGCAGTGGAAGCAGAGTCTTTGAATATTTTGAAGGCAGAGCTGGATAGATTCTTGAAAAGCAAGGGGGTGAAAGTTTACCAGGGGTAGGTGGAAACAAGACCATACAAAGACCATAAGGGATAGGGGAGGCCATTCAGCCCATCCAGCTGCTCCACCTTTCAATGAGGATCATGGCTGAAACCAACATTCCTCACGTTCACTTTCCTGCCCTTTCCCCATAATCCTCGGTTCCCTGACTGATCAAGAATCTATCTCAGCCGGGCAACATGGTGGCGCATTGGTTAGCACTACTGCCTCACGATGCCGAGTTCCCAGGTACGATCCCGGCTCTGGGTCACTGTCCGTTGGGAGTTTGCACATTCTCCCTGTGTTTGCGTGGGTTTCGCCCCCACAACCCAAACATGTGCAGGGTAGGTGGATTGGCCAAGCTAAATTGCCCTTTAATTGGAAAAAAATGAATTGGGCACTCTAAATTTACATTAAAAAAAACAAAAAAATAAGAATCTATCTCAGCCTTAAATATACACAAGGACTCTGTCCCCACAACTCTCTCAGTTCCAAAGACTCTCAGAAGAAATTCCTCCTCATCTCAGTCTTAAATTGACATCTCTTTATTCTGAGACGGTGCCCTCTGGTCCTAGATTCTCCCATGAGGGAAACATCCTCTCAGCATTTACCCTGTCAAACCCCTTAAGAATCCTGGATGTTTCAATGAGATCACCTCTCATTCTTCTAATTTCCAATGAGTAGAGTCCCAACCTGTTTAACCTTTGCCCCGAAGACAATCCCCCCCATAATGGGGATCATCCTAGTGAACCTTCACTGAACCTCCTGCAATAAAATATCTTTCCTTAAATAAGGGGACCAAAACTGCTCTCAGTTCTCCAGATGTGGTGTCACCAGCACCTTGTACAGCTGCAGCAAGACTTCCCGACTCTTATACTCCAACCCTCTTGAAATCAGGGCGAAGGGCTCTGCCCCCACAGCTCTCAGTTCCAAAGACTCTCAATCCGCAACAGAAGAAATTCCTCCTCATCTCAGTCTTAATTGGCACCTCTTTATTCTGAGACGGGTCCCTCTGGTCCACATCTGCAGCAAGACTTCCCGACTCTTATACTCTAACCCCCTTGGAATCAGGGCCAACATTCCATTCACCTTCCTGATTACCTGTTGCACCTGTCTGCTAGCTTTCTGTGTTTCGTGCACAAGTTCCCCCAAGTCCCTTTGTGTTGCAGCTTTCTGCAGTTTTTCTCCATTTAAATACTGTTCTTTTCTTCTCCCTTCCAAAACGAACTTCACATTTTCCCACATTATGCTCCATGTGGCAACTTTTTGTCCACTTGCTTAACCTCTCAATATCTCTTTTCAAACTGTTTATATCCCCCTCGCAACTTGCCTTTCCACCTATTTTTGTGTTGTCTGCAAATTTGGGCACAGTACGTTTGCTCCCTTCCTCCAAGTCAAATATAAATTGTACACAGTTGCGGTCCCAGCACTGATCCCTGTGGAACCCCACTGGTTACAGGTCACCAACCTGAAAAAGAACCCCTTATCCCCACTCGCTGTTTCCTGCTCATTAGCCAATTCTCTATCCATGTCAATATATTACCTCCAACACAATGGGTTCTTATCTCATGACTTAACGTTTTGTGAGGTACCTTGTCAAAGGCCTTCTGGAAGTTTAAATACAACACATCTACTGGTCCCCCTCTATCCACTCTGCTTGAGACTTCCTTGAAACACTCTGATAAATTAGTCAGACACGGTTTCCCTTTCACAAAGCCATGTTGACTGCTTGATTAGATTATGATTTTCTGAATGTGCTGCCTATTACTTCCTAATAATTGATTCCAACATTTTTTCAACAATAAATGTTAGGCTAATCGTCCTATAATGTCTCGTTTTTTTCCTCCCTCCCATTTTGAATTGGAGGGTTGTCACATTGGCAGTTTTCCAATCCTCTGGTACTTCTCCAGAATCCAAGGATTTTTGGGAAATTACAATCAATGCATCCACTATCTCTGTAGACATTTCTTTTAGGATCCTAGGATGCAGCCATCCAGGGACTTACCTTATCCGCATTAGTTTGTCCAATACAACCTCTCCAACGTTGGTATTTAATTGCTTCCTCCGTATTCTTTAGTATTAATGGGATATTCGAAGTATCTTCCACCGTAGAGACTGATGCAAAATATCTGTTTAACTCCTCTGCCATTTTCTTGTTCCCCATAACTGACACAGCGGCATGGAGGCACAGTGGTTAGCACTGTTGCTTCACAGCTCCAGGGACCTGGGTTCAATTCCCGGCTTGGGTCACTGTCTGTGCGGAGTCTGCACGTTCTCCCCAAAACTGCGTGGGTTTCCTCCGGGTCCCTCCCACAAGTCCCAAAAGACGTGCTTGTTAGGTGAATTGGACATTCCGAATTCTCCCTCCGTTACCTGAACAGCTGCCGGAGTGTGGCGACTAGGGGATTTTCACAGTAACTTCATTGCAGTGTTAATGTAAGCCTACTTGTGACAATAATAAAGATGATTATAATAAAGAATATTATTACGCTCTCCCAAGATTTATTTTCTAAGGAGCCTCTGTGGAGTTGAGGTTTCAATCAGATCAGCCGGGAAGTTATTACTATTTTTAAAAATATGTTTATTCAAAATTTTTCCAACAGAAATTTTTCAACAATTAACCCCCCCCGCCCCGGAACAAAAGAAAAAGAAAAGAACAGAACATAAACATGTCAATCAAAAATAACACAGAACTTTCCAGTGGGTTTCTCTCGCATATATTAACCCTCCCTTATGTTTTTTACAAGTACCCCTGGGAAACACCCCCCCCCACCCAAATACCATCCCCCCCCGAAAGATACACCCCCCTACTCCCTTCCCTCCCTGGGTTGCTGCTGCTGACCTCCTCCTAACGCTCCGCGAGATAGTCTAGGAACGGTTGCCACCGCCTGGAGAACCCCTGCGCAGACCTTCTCAAGGCAAACTTTATCCTCTCCAACTTAATGAACCCTGCCATATCATTTATCCAGGCTTCCACACTGGGAGGTTTTGCGTCCTTCCATAATAGCAAGATCCTCCGCCGGGCTACCAGGGACGCAAAGGCCAGGATACCGGCCTCTTTCGCCTCCTGCACTCACGGCTCGTCCGTTACCCCAAATAGCGCCAGCCCTCAGCTCGGCTTGACCTGGACTTTCACCACCTTGGACATGGTCCTCGCGAAACCCCTCCAGAACCCATCCAGTGCCGGGCATGACCAGAACATGTGGGCGTGATTCGCCGGGCTTCCCGAGCACCTCCCACATCTGTCCTCCATCCCAAAGAACCTACTCAGTCTCGCCCCGGTCATATGCGCTCTCTGAATAACCTTAAATTGTATTAGGCTGAGCCTGGCACAAGAGGAAGAGGAGTTAACCCTACTCAGGGCATCAGCCCACAGACCCTCATCAATCTCCTCCCCCAGCTCCTCCTCCCACTTGCCCTTCAACTCCTCTACCGAAGCCTCCTCCTCTTCTTTCATCTCCTGAAATATCGCCAAAACCTTGCCCTCTCCAACCCATGCACCCGAAATCACCCGGTCCTGGATCCTCTGTGCCGGGAGCAATGGGAATTCCCTCACCTGCTGCCTCACAAACGCCCTCACTTGCATATACCTGAACGCATTTCCCGGGGGTAGCCCAAACCTCTCCTCCAGCGCCCCTAGGCTCGCAAACGTCCCATCTATAAACAGGTCCCCCATCCTTCTGATCCCTGCCTGATGCCAGCTCCGAAACCCCCCCGTCATTCCTTCCTGGGACGAACCGATGGTTCTCCCGGATCAGGGACCACACCGAGGCTCCCATCTCACCCCTATGTCATCTCCACTGCCCCCAGATCTTTAGCGTTGCAGCCACCACCAGACTTGTGGTGTACCTTGTCGGCGAGAGCGGCAGCGGTGCCGTCACCAGCACCCTCAGGCTCGTGCCTTTACAGGACGCCATCTCCAACCTCTTCCATGCCGCCCCCCTCTCCCTCTATTACCCACTTACGGATCATCGCCACGTTGGCTGCCCAACAATAGCCAAACAAATTTGGCAGCGCCAACCCTCCCCTGTCCTTGCTACGCTTCAGAAACACCCTCTTTACCCTCGGGGTCTTATTTGCCCACACAAAACCCATGATGCTCCTACCTACCCGCTTAAAAAAGGCCTTGGTAATCATAATAGGAAGGCACTGGAACACAAAAAGAAACCTCGGGAGGACCATCATTTTAATCGGCTGTACCCTGCCCGCTAGCGAGAGTGGCAACACATCCCATCTTTTGAAGTCCTCCTCCATCTGCTCCACCAACCGCGCCAAATTAAGTTTGTGCAGGGCCCCCTAGCTACCTGGATCCCCAGGTATTGAAAGTTCCTTTCCGCCCTTTCCCTCTTCCTTGGTCCCCTGGATGCACCACAAAGAGCTCACTTTTCTCTACATTGAGCTTATAGCCCGAGAAGTCCCAAAACTCCCTTAGGATCCGCATGACCTCCACCATCCCCTCCACTGGATCTGCCACGTACAGCAACAGGTCGTCCGCATACAACGACACCCGATGCTCCTCTCCCCCTCGGACCACCCCCCTCCATTTCCTGGACTCCCTTAATGCCATGGCCAAAGGCTCAATTGCTAATGCAAACAACAGGGGGGACAGGGGGCACCCCTGTCTTGCCCCTCGGTACATGCGAAAATACTCCGACCTCCGCCGATTCGTAGCCACACTCGCCACCGGGGCTCTATATAGGAGCCTAACCCAACTGATAAACCCCTCCCCAAACCCAAACCCAGGAACCCTTCCCAGAGATACTCCCACTCCACCCGGTCAAAGGCCTTCTCCGCGTCCATAGCTGCCCCTATCTGTACCTCTCCCTCCACCGATGGCATCATAATCACGTTTAGGAGCCTCCGCACATTGGTGTTTAACTGCCTGCCCTTTACAAATCCCGTCTGGTCCTCATGGATCACCCCCGGAACACAGTCCTCAATCCTCGCAGCCAACACTTTTGCCAGCAACTTAGCATCCACATTACGGAGCGAAATCGGCCTATGCGACCCGCATTGCAGTGGGTCCTTCTGCCGCTTCAGTATCAGCGAGATCAGCACCCCGGACATTGTCGGGGGCAGGGTCCACCCCCCCTTGCCTCATTGAAAGTCCTCACTAACAACGGGCCTAACAGGTCCACATACTTCCTATAAAACGCAACCGGGAACCCATCTGGCCCCGGGGCCTTCCCCGCCTGCATGCTCCCCAGTCCTTTAACCAGCTCCTCCAATCCAATTGGTGCCCCTAAACCAGCCACCTCCTGCTCCTCCACCCTCGGGAACCTCAGTTGATCTAAAAACCGTCGCATTCCCTCTTCCCCCGCTGGGGGCTGAGATCTGTGCAGCTCCTCAAAAAGTCCGTAAATACCTCATTTACTCTCACCGCGCTCCGCACCGTATTCCCCCTGCTATCCTTGACTCCACCTATCTCCCTTGCTGCCATCCTCTTACGGAGCTGATGTGCCAGCATCCGGCTCGCCTTCTCCCCATACTCGTACACCGCCCCGTGCTTTCCTCCACTGTGCCTCTGCCTTCCCTGTGGTCAACAGGTCGAATTCCGTCTGGAGGCTTCGCCGCTCCCTAAGTAGTCCCACCTCGGGGGTCTCTGCATATCTCCTGTCCACCCTTAAGATCTCGCCCACTAACCTCTCCCTTTCCCTGCCATCTCTCTTCTCCCTGTGAGCCCTTATGGAGATCAACTCTCCCCTAACCACTGCCTTCAACGCCTCCCAGACCACCCCCACCTGCACCTCTCCGTTGTCATTTGCCTCCAAGTATCTCTCGATACACCCCCGTACCCTCCCGCACACCTCCTCATCCGCCAGTAATCACACATCAAGACGCCACAGTGGGCGTTGGTCCATCTCCTCTCCTAACTCCAGCTCCACCCAGTGCGGGGCGTGGTGTGAGATGGCTATGGCCGAGTACTCCGTTCCCCCCACTTTCGGGATCAGCGCCCTACTCAAAACAAAAAATCTATCCGGGAATAGGCTCTGTGTACGTGAGAAAAAAAAGGAAAATTCCCAGGCCAGGGGTCTGGCAAATCTCCACGTATCTACTCCCCCCCCCCCCAATCTGGTCCATAAACCCACTATGCACCTTGGCCGCAGCCGGCCTCTTCCCAGTCTTAGATCTGGAGCGATCTAATGCTGGGTCCAACACCGTGTTGAAGTCCCGTCCCCCCCCCCCCCCCCATTATCAAGCTTCCTGCCTCCAGGTCCAGAATCCGCCCCAACATGCACTTCATAAATCCGGCATCATCCCAGTTTCGGGGCGTATACGTTTACCAATACCACCCCACCCCCTGCAACCTACCGCTCACCATCACGTATCGACCTCCATTGTCCACTACAATATTCTTGGCCTCAAACGACACCCACTTCCCTACCAGTATTGCCACCCCTCTGTTCTTTGCATCCAGCCCCGAATGGAATACCTGTCCCACCCATCCCTTTCTCAACCTGACCTGGTCTGCCGCCTTCAAATGTGTCTCCTGAAGCATGACCACGTCTGCCTTCAGTCCCTTTAAGTGCGCGAACACTCGGGCCCTCTTAACCGGCCCATTCAGGCCCCTCACATTCCAAGTTATCAGCCGGATTGGGGGGCTTCCCAACCGCCCCCCTCCCCCCGGCCGACTAGCCATCTCCTTTTCTAGGCCAGTCCCGTGCCCGCGCCTCCCGCACCCTCCAGTCCCCCAGACGGCGGACCCTCGTCCCGACCACCTCTTCTGTTTCCAGTTCCCATTGGCCAATGCAGCAGCAACCCTGTACCCCCCTCCCCCGCTAGATCCATATCTAGCTTTTTCTCCCCCCATAACACTCACGTAAGTCAGCTGACTCCTGCTGACCCCCCCCCCCCGCCCCATGTGTAGGGATACCCCCTCCTCCCCATCAATCAGTGTGCGCTCCTCCACCCCCCCCCCGTCCTTCCCTCGCGTGGGAAAAAGCCCGCGCTTTCCTGAGCCTGCCCCGCCCCCTCTGGCGCAGCTCATTTTGCGGCCTTATCTCAATTCTCCCATCCTTGGGCCTCCCCTCCCTCCTGCGCCGGCGCCCACTCTCTCTCGCAGTCACCCCATCAGATCCCTTCCCCCATCCCCATCCATCACCCAACCAATGGAACATTCCCTACACATAGTTAAAACCCTATATACAGCAGACATCCCCCCCACAACCACAAACCCTCAGTTTGAGTCCAACTTTTCAGTTTGTATAAAGGTCCAAGCCTCCTCGGCGTTTCAAAATAGTGGTGCCGATCTTGAAATGTGACCCACAATCGTGCTGGCTGCAGCATACCGAACTTCACCCCCTTCCGATGGAGCACCGCCTTGGCCCGATTAAAACCAGCTCTCTTCTTTGCCACCTCTGCGCTCCAGTCCTGGTAGATTCGGATCTCCCTATTCTCCCACCTGCTGCTTCGCTCTTTCTTGGCCCATCTCAGGACACACTCTCTGTCCATGAAGCAGTGAAATCTCACCACTACCGCTCCAGGGGACTCGGGAAGGCCCGCGCTCCCATCAGCGAATTGAGCTTCGTGCTCACATATGCCCCGGCATCGGCCCCCTCCACTCCTTCAGGGAGACCCAGAATCCGAAGATTCTTCCTCCTCGACCTGTTCTCCAGGTCCTCAAATTTTTCCGCCCACCTCTTGTGCAGCGCCTCGTGTGCCTCCACCTTCACCGCCAGGGCCAAGATCTCATCCTCGTTCTCCGAGGCTTTTTGCCGCACCTCCCGGATCGCCGCCCCTTGGGCCTTCTGGGTCTCCACTAACTTCTCGATCACCGTCTTCATTGGTGCCAGCATTTCTTTCTTCAGCTCCTCAAAACAGCGTTTGAGAAACCCCTGCTGCTCCTGCGACCACTGCGCCCACGCTGCTTGATCTCCACCCATCGCCATCTTGTTTTTCCTCCCTCGCACTTTTTGCTGCTCCAAGAACCCTTTTTTGACCGCTCCACTCCTGGTCCAATCCATATACTGTCGGGGGGACCTTGCTATCACCTTCCCACACTGGAAGTCATCGAACAATTGCCGTTGGGGCTCATCTGGAGCGCCCAAAAGTCCGTTCCCGGCGGGAGCTGCCGAACGTATGACCTACCTAGGCATAGCCGCAACCGGAAGTCCTCAGCCGGGAACTTATTAAATGGTGGAGTAGGCTCGAGGGGCCGAGTGGCCTACCTCTGCTCCTAATTCGTATGTTATCACATCCTTTATAATAGATTGTAGCATTTTCCCTCCTGCTGATGTCAGGTTAATGGGTCTGTGGTTCCCCATTTTCTCTCTCTCTCCTTAAATATTGGTGTGGAGATGCCGGCGTTGGACTGGGTGAGCACAGTACGAAGTCTTACAACACCAGGTTAAAGTCCAACAGGTTTGTTTCGATGTCACTAGCTTTCGGAGCGCTGCTCCTTCCTCAGGTGAATGAAGAGGTATGTTCCAGAAACATATATATAGACAAATTCAAAGTTCCCAAACAATGCTTGGAATGCGACCATTAGCAGGTGATTAAATCTTTACAGATCTTTACAGATGGTCGCATTCCAAGCACTGTTTGGCATCTTTGAACTTGTCTATATATATGTTTCTGGAACAGACCTCTTCATTCATCTGAGGAAGGAGCAGCGCTCCGAAAGCTAGTGACATCGAAACAAACCTGTTGGACTTTAACCTGGTGTTGTAAGACTTCGTACTTAAATATTGGGGTTACATTTACCACCTTCCAATCTGCAGGAACCATTCCAGAATCTATAGAATTGTGAAAGATGATCACCAATGTATCCACTATCTCTACAGCCGCCTCTTTCAACACTCTGGGATGTAGAGCAGCAGCTTTTGAGGATTTATTAACTTTCAATCCCATTAATTTCTCCAGTACTGCCTTTTCACTAACACTAATCTCTTGCAGTTCCTCGTGCTCACTACTCCCTTGGTTCTCTCGTGTTTTAGGACAATTTCTGTATCTTTCTCCATGAAGACAAACACACACACTGTTTAGTTTCCCTGCCATTTCCTTATTCCCCATTATAACCTCTCCTGTCTCTGCCTGGAATGGACCCACATTGGTCTTTGCTAATCTTTTCCTTTTCACATTCCTATCGGAGCTTTTCCAGTTCTCCCCTGTTTGCTCTCATATTCTATTTTCTCTGCATCAGTTTCTTGTTCCTCCTTTGCTGAATTCTAAAACAAGTTCCCAATCCTCAGGCTCACGACTATTTGGGCCACGTTATGAGTCTCCTCTGTTGACCTAATTGAATCTTCAACTTTTCTTGTTCGCCACGATAGCTTCGCTTTTGCTTCTAAAAGGAATCTATATTTTATGTAAATAAAATGCGAGTGGTTGCCTGTCTATTGTCTATCGTCATACAAAGAACAACAAAGAACAAAGGACAGTACAGCACAGGAACAGGCCCTTCGGCCCACCAAGCCTGCTCGGATCATGATGTCTGTCTAAACTAAAACCTTCAGTGCTTCCAGGGTCTGTATCCGTCTATTCCCATCCTATTCATGTATTCATCAAGATGCCTCTTAAACGTCACTATCGTACCTGCTTCCACCACCTCCTCCGGCAGCGAGTTCCAGGCACTCACCACTCTCTGTGTAAAAAACGTCCCTTGCACATCACGGCTAATCTTTGCCCATATGTCACCTAGTAATTGATTTTTGCCCCTCGCACCTTAAACCTATGTCGCCTGGTAATTCACTTTTCCAACCTAGGAAAAAGCTTCTGACTATCAACTCTGTCTGTGCCACTCATAATTTTGTAAACTTTTATCAGGTCGTCCCTCAACCTCCGTCGCTCTAGTGAAAACAATCCGAGTTTATCCAACCTCTCCTGACAGCTAATACCCTCCAGGCCAGGAAACATCCTGGTAAACCTCCTCTGTACTCTCTCCAAAGCCTCCACATCCTTTAGGTAATGTGGTGACCAGAATTGTCGGCAATATTCCACGTGTGGCCTAACTAAGGTTCTGTACAGCTGCAGCATGACTTGCCAATTTTTATACTCAATGCCCCGATCAATGAAGACAAGCATGCCGTCTGCCTTCTTAGCTCCTTATCCACCTGCGTTGCCACTTTCAGTGATATGCTTATTGTAATTTCCCAATCTACCACAGACAACTTGCTCCTCATACCCTGACAGTTTCCTTCTGCGAGAAACACCCAGATAAACTAGACAAAAGAACCATGTAACCACCATAGCCCATCTTCATGGCAACATAGCTGCTTTGGGAACTAAATATCTTCCAACGTGCAAACACCTTTTCATTCTGAGCCCCTCGTCAAACTTGAAACCAGGTAATCGCAACTAGCCTCAAAAATGGTCAGCCCACCGGAGGCAGAGATGTTAGACCGGCCAGTCCGGCAGAAAGAAACCCTCCAATCATCACCATTCACCAGATGTCAGAATGAACAAAATGCAGTCCTGGATGTCAGTGAGAGCAGAAACAATCACAACGGAGCCAACATCTGTAATTTATTGTGAACTTGTTGGAGTCACAACAGGTGAGATGAATCACAAACCCCCTCCCCACATTGAGAGCAGATGAATGGTCTCTCCCCAGAATTAACTCGCGAGTGTCTCCGGAGTTGGGATGGATCATTGAATGTCTCCCCTGCTCAGAGCAGGAGAATGGCTTCTTCCAGGTGTGAACTCGCTAGTGTTCCTGCAGGGCGTATAGATATCTGAATCCCTTCTCTCACTAAGAGCAAGTTAATGCCTTCTCCCCAGTGTGAACTCGCTGGTGGCTCCGCAGGTTGGATAACCGAGTGAATCCCTTCTCACACTGAGAGCAGGTGAACGGCCTCTCCCCAGTGTGAACCCGCTGGTGTGCCAGCAGGCTCGATGAAGTAGTGAATCCCTTCTCACACTGAGAGCAGGTGAACGGCCTCTCCCCAGTGTGAACTCGCTGGTGTCTCCGCAGGTCGGATGATAGGATGAATCCCTTCTCACACTGAGAGCAGGTGAACGGCCTCACCCCAGTGTGAACTCGCTGGTGTCTCAGCAGGTCGGATGATAGGATGAATCTCTTTTCACACTGAGAGCAGGTGAACGGCCTCTCCCCAGTGTGAACACGCTGATGTCTCCGCAGGTCGGATGATAGGATGAATCTCTTTTCACACTGAGAGCAGGTGAACGGCCTCTCCCCAGTGTGAACACGCTGATGTCTCCGCAGGCTGGATAACTCAGTGAATCCCTTCTCACACTGAGAGCAGGTGAACGGCCTCTCCCCAGTGTGAACTCGCTGATGTCTCCGCAGGCTGGATAAGTCAGTGAATCCCTTCTCACACTGAGAGCAGGTGAACGGCCTCTCCCCAGTGTGAACCTGCTGGTGTCTCCGCAAGCCGGATAACTGAGTGAATCCTTTCTGACACTGAGAGCAGGTGAACGGCCTCTCCCCAGTGTGAACTCGCTGATGTCTCCGCAGGCTGGATAACTCAGTGAATCCCGTTTCACACTGGGAGCAGGTGAACAGCCTCTCCCCAGTGTGAACTAGCTGGTGTCTCCACAGCCTCGATGAAGTAGTGAATCCCTTCTCACACTGAGAGCAGGTGAACGGCCTCTCCCCAGTGTGAACTCGCTGATGTATTCGCAGGATGGATGAAGCAACGAATCCCTTGCCACACACAGAGCAGATGAACGGCCTCTCCCCAGTGTGAATGCGCCGATGAGCTTCCAGCTGAGATGGGGCCCTGAATCCCTTCCCACAGTCCCCACATTTCCACGGTTTCTCCATATTTTGGGTCTCCTCGTGCCCCTCCAGGTTTGTCGATCAGTTGAAGCCTCGTCCACACACAGAACACGTGTAACGTCTCTCCCGCTGTGAATGGTGTGATGTTTTTTCAGGCTGCGTAACTGTTTCAAACTCTTTCCACAGTCAGTTCTCTGGAACACTCTCACTCGGGTGTGTGTGTCTCGGGGCTTTTCCAGTCAGAATGATGTTTTGAAGCTGACTGAAAAGAAAAAAATGTCTCCTTCTCGATTCAAAGTCCGGTGATACTCCGTCAGATCGAGACGTGACATTTGAGATTTCTGTCTGTAATTCCTCCTCTTCTAATATCCTGTAAAAACAATTTACAAAAGTTACTTTTCTTCCCCTCATTTTGGAGAAGGTATCCTGAGGGTAACGACAGTCTGGCCGTGGGGTTAATCCTCCGGGTCCTCAGTCTTATTGAGGAATGTCCCCTTGGATCTATTGTGGTGGTGATTCTTTTGTATTTTTGTTATTATGGGAGGGTTTATGTGTTGTTGACTTTATCCTACTCTGGTACAGACGGGGCTTTTATCTGTGAAAGGAGCAGTTTGGGGAAACTTTGGTAAAGTGAGTTGGAGGAGGGGGTAATGACGCACGCCCGATTGTGGTGTGAAAATCTGTTCCTGTTCTCTCTGTCGCCTAACTAATGGCGGCAGTTAATCTGCAAATTTTCTCAGGGAATGTACGGGGTATCCATCACCCTATCAGAAGGAAAAATATCCTCTCCTTTCTAAAGGAGAAAGTCGACATAGCTTTATTACAGGAAACTCATCTGGATTATGAGGAACACTTTAAATTGAGGTGGGATTGGATGGGGCAGTTTTTTTCGCCTCTTTTTCATCCAGTAACAGACTTGTGGCAATGCTTATTATACTATCCAAGCAGTCAGGGTAACTCTGCCGATTACAATGTGCATGTTCAATTTCCTTTGTGCCAGTCCCCTATTTCCCGTCCCTCCCCTCCGCCCCCTTCACTCGTCTTTTCCTGGACCCTTCACTGTACAATGGGAGTTATCTATTATTTACAAGTGGTCGGTACCCTCCCCCCCCCCCCCCCCCCCATTGATGGGCCTCCCCCCTTCCACCCCGCGCACTCCCTGTCCTGTTTTAAACCTTCCCTTGGGGGTTCCTCTTCTTGTGTTTTTGTTCTAGGCTCTCGGTGTCAGTTGGTTTCTGGTTCTCCCTCCTTGTCCCAGTAGCCCCCCCACCCCATTTTCCAGCCTGCTCCCTGTGATCCCGTTGGCCCTCATACGCCCACCTCCCTCCCCAGTGTTCCATTGGCCGCTGGCTTCAAACAGGTCCTGGAACAAGTTGGTGAACGGCCTCCACACTTTGTGGGAACCGTCCTCTGACCCTCGGACGGTGAACTTGATCTTCTCCAGGTGGAGAAATTCCGATAGGTCTGCCAGCCAGTCTGAGCTGTGGGTGGTGCTGCTGATCGCCAGCCGAGCAGGATTCTCCATTGGCCGATTAGAGAACCAAAGGCAAGGGCGTCCAGCCTCTTCCCCATGAATAGTTCTGGCTGGTCCAATACCCTGAAGACTGCCATTTGTGGGCACGGCTCCACCCTCATAACCATGGACATTGCCTCTAAATAGGCTGTCCAGAATTCGACAGGTCTGGGGCATACTCAGAACATGTGGGCATGGTTTGCCGGGCCCCGCTGGCACCATTCACATTTGTCCTCCATCTCCGAGAAGAACCTGCTCATTCGGGTTCTTGTCAGGTATGTTCTGTGCACAACATTCAGCTGCATGAAGCTTAGCCTTGCATAGGAGAAGGTGGAGTTGGTCCAATGCTTCGCTCCAGAGTCCTCACCCTATTTACGTCCCTCGCTCTTCCGCCCATTTTTCCTGGGTTTTGTCAAGTAAAGAGCGCATCCTGATGAAGAGTTGTCCGTGCAGGTCCCCACAGTTTCCCTTCCCCAGTCTGTCTGCGTCCAGTAGCTCCTCTTGCATTGTGCTTCTCAGGGTTCCTGGGTATGCTGGTGTCTCCTTGCGGAGAAAGTTTTTGACCTGGAGCTCATCCCTGTTTGGTCGGTCCAGTCTCTCCATCAGCTCCTCTAAGGTCGCTAGTCTATTTCCCGTGTAAAAGTCCCTAACCATCAGTGTTCCCCCGTCCTGTCTCCACCTCTTGAAGGTGGTGTCGAGAATGGCTGGTGCAAACCTATGGTTGCCGCAGATGGGGGCCATGATGGACACATCGGTCAGACTGAAATGCTGCCACATCTGGTTCCAGGTTTTTGGGGTAGCTGCCACCACTGGACTGGTGCTGGCGGGGATGGGAGTGTTGCCGTGACAAGGGCCCGGAGGATCATTCCTGTACGCGAGGACTCGTCCATCATCAACCATTCCATGTCAGGGTCCTTTACCCATCTCCTCACTCTTTCGGCCGTGGCTGCCCAGTGATAGTATTGCAAGTTCGGGAGGGCCAGGCCTCCCATGTTTCTTCTCCATTGTAGTACTGTTTTAGGGATTTTTGAATTCTTGCCCCTCCGCACAAACGCCATAATCACCTTATCTATTGAATGGAAAAAGGCCTTGGGGATGTAGATCGGTAAGGATCTAAACAGGAAGAGGAACCTGGGCAGTACGTTCATCTTGACCATCTGCATCCTCCCCGCCAGGGAAAGCAGGAATCCATCCCATCTCTGTGGGTCGTTCTGGTCAGCTTCCACTTGTGGATCCGTGTCCACTCGTGGGAAATCTGGATCTCCAGGTAGCGGAATTTGTTTTGGGCTATTTTAACTGGGAGGCCCTCCAGCTCTGCCCCTCCCCCTCACCGGGAAATCTTTGTTCTTGCCCAGGTTGAGTTTGTAGCCCAAGAAGATTCCGAACTCTCTCTGGGGGGGGGGGGGGGGGGGGGGGGGCGGGGGGGAGTATTGCGTACAGTTCTGGTCACCTCATTATAGGAAGGACGTGGAAGCTTTGGAGCGGGTGCAGAGGAGATTTACCAGGATGTTGCCTGGTATGGAGGGAAAATCTTATGAGGAAAGGCTGATGGACTTGAGGTTGTTTTCGTTAAGAGCGAAGAAGGTTAAGAGGAGTCTTAATAGAGGCATACAAAATGATCAGGGGGTTAGATAGGGTGGACAGTGTGAGCTTTCTCCCGCGGATCCAGAAACATCACCATTTCTCACCTTATGATGGAAGGGTGATCATTGATGAAGCAGCTGAAGATGGTTGGGCCGAGGATACTGCCCTGAGGAACTCCTGCAGTGATGTCCTGGAGCTGAGATGACTGACCTCCAATCACCACAACCATCTTCCTTTGTACCAGGTATAAATCCAACCAGTGGAGAGTTATCCCCTGATTCCCATTGACTCCAGTTTAGCTGGGGCTCCTTGATGCCATACTCAGTCAAATGCTGCCTTGATGTCAAGGGGAGTCACTCTCACCTCATTTCTGGCATTCAGCTCTTTTGTCCAAGTTTGAACCAAGGCTGTAATGAGGTCAGGAGCTGAGTGGCCCTGGCGGAACCCAAACTGAGCGTCCAGGAGCAGGTTATTGCAGAATAAGTGCCACTTAATAGGACCTTTGATGACCCCTTCCATTACTTTGCTGATGATGGAGAGTATTCCTACTGAGAAGTAATTGGCTGAGTTGGATTTAGCCTGTTTACTGACCCCTTAAATGTTAGCCATGTCCTGGGGAAACCAGCCCTTTAATTGTGAACATTAGGAAAGAGATCGTCCTTTTAGCCAGACAAATAAATGTGTCAAGCTGAGGGAGCAAAGGATGTCAATGTCTTTGAGAGAGAGAGAGAGAGACCTGGGCCAAGCTTTGCAGAGTCTGCACCCTCCCTGGATTCACTTCCTTTCCCTTCAGTTGCTGCAAGTCACCAATTGAAGGTCAGAATGAGAAAAGAAATGGAAAGGAGGAGGAAATAAAGTGTTTTACTCACAGATGTTGGAGACAGGAGTCTGTGTGCAGCTCAAACTTATTCAGGGTTGGGAGAACAACAGCTTTGCTCGGCAGAAACCACCATGTGCAGCTTTCGCATCGAGACAATGGGGGAGCTTTGATTGGCGGAGGGGCAGTGTCTTTCCGGTCCTCCAACTCTTCCCATTGGTCAACACCTGAGAGGTAAGGTCAGCGGAAGTGAGCTCCCCTACGCATGCGCAGCAGTCCCTCTCCCTGAGACGTGCGCAGTCCCGGATCAGGGAAGGGGGAGATCACCGAAGGCCGGAACTGTCAGCTGGTTGCTGGAAACCGTCTCGAGGATGTGTTGGGGGAGACGGAACAGAGGGTGGGGGCGGTGCTCGCGTGTCCGCGCGCCAGCGTGTGCGCACTAATGCAGTGACGTCACCGCGGAGCGAGTGGATTCCTATTGGCTGATTTAGAGGATGAGCACCTTTGTGATGTCACAATGTGGAGGTTGAACAATTGGTTTCAGACTAAAACGTCCTCCTCTGGGAAACATCTGGGAGCAAATCAATGTCTCCCCCTTTCAGAAGTTCATATGATATAAGAACAGTTAGGCCATTTGGCCCATCGAGTCTGCTCCGCCATTTGATCATCGCTGATCTCATCCTGGCCTTATCTCCACCGTCCTGAGAGTTCTTCAGAATCCTTCAACCCAATTAAAAATCTGTCTAACTTCTCCCTAAATTTACTCACTGTCCCAGCTCCTCCACACTCTGGGATCGTGAATTCCACAGATTCACAGCCCTTGGGAGAAGCAGCTTCTCTTCAACTCTGCTTTGAATAGGGCAGCACTGTGGCCCAATGGTTAGCACTGCTGCCTACGGCGCTGAGGATCTGGGTTCGATCCCGGCCCCGGGTCACTGTCTGTGTGGAATTTGCACTTTCTCCCCGTGTCTGTGTAGGTTTCACCCCCACAACCCAAAGATGTGCAGAGTAGGTGGATTGGTCACACTAAATTGCCCCTTAATTGGAAAAAAAAAATTGGGTACTCTTAAAAAAAATATTTTTTAATTTAAACTTTTGAATTTGCTACCGCTTATCGTAAGACTATTACCTCTCGTTCTGGAATGCCCCACAAGAGGTAGCAGCCGCTCCAAGTCTACTTTATCTTTCCATTTCTTTTCTCATTCTGAGGGGACAGTGGTGACTTGCAGCAGCTGAAGAGAAAGGAAGTGAATCCAGTCTGTATGTTCCACACGTTTTGAGTTCAGTAACATAGACATATTTCTGTCTGGCAGTCTGCATGGAGATTTTCAGGCCTCTCCAAGACGGGGAGCAGGGATCTGTCAGTCAGCCTGAATCAGCACCTTTAGAGAATTAGGAGGATGAATATTACAGCAGAGTGTTGGATGGAAACTAGAATTGCCTGTTCTCAATTTCCATTTGTACATTCCTTTTACTGGATATTAGATGAAGATTTGCAGAAAAAAACCTAACGCCACTTCAGGATTTGGAAGAGTCACTTGGTTTATCGGGACCTGAATATCATCAGGAGAACCATCACTGCAAAAGACACTTCTGGGGTTAAGGATTGCCAGTCAGGCAAAGGAACAGAATGGAAGTAAACACAGGAACGAAGAATCACATTGGGCTGGTTCCAGGAGAATTGAGTGATAACTTCAGCGACGTAACCATGGAGTGTGATTTTTGATTGTCTTAAAAGTAAAAGGGCTACACTCTATTTGTAGTTTAAGGGATACGTTCCCTATAAAAATAGTGTTTAGGCATTGTTGCTTCTAGTTTGTTGCAGTAAAGTCATAAAACCTGAAGTTTTTGTCTTATGACTCATTAATTTGTTCACTGGGTTTAGAATTTATCTTTTAAAATTCCTGATCTTTTCAGAGATCTTACACAGTTGGTTTTGAGTCACAAGTTTCAACTTCCCATTTAAGCCTCAGGCAACATGCTCTCTCTCTCCTGCTCATGTCAATGACAGCCCAGTAACAGAGCTGAAGGCTGGAGTTGCTGTGACCCCTTGTCAGAGCTGGAATCAGTCGAAAGAAGAACCATAGTTTCTGGTTGAGCTTTGTGTTAGCTGTCCAACCAGACTGACCATATATAAATAGCTAACCAGGTATTATGTTGTGATGAGGGTTTAGAAAGAGACCCTGGATAGACAAGTTCACTGAAGCTGTGGGCTTGTCAGCTGTACAATGAAACCAGGCATCAAACAGCCACAGACACCTGTAATATTGGACACTGGGTTTAATCCTGTTCTGTATTAAACAGACCTAGTTGATACTGGGTGATTGTGATATAGTTAATCTGACCCTTTGTTCATTCAATTTCAAAAGTGAATAACATTGATTCAAGTACAGTGACTACCTTGTCAATCTGTCAATAAACTGGCGTCAGTTCATGCAGATTCGTATCTGATCTCAATTCCATTACTTATTTTTGTTACTGACTAGACTGTCTCTCTCTTCTCTCCTCTCTCTCTCCTGCCTCTCTCAGTCTCTGGTGTTCCTCTCTCTCTCTGGTGCCTCTCACTCCCTCTGCTTCCTCTCTGTCTCTCTCAGCTGCCTCTCACTCTCTTCAGTGCTTAGGAAGGCAGGTGGGATAGTTTCCTTTGGTAGCCGAGGGCTGACATTATGAGAACAGGGAGATTGTGCTGGAACTGCATCAAACACCAGTTAGACCACAGCCATATTACAGGAAGGATGTGATCATCCGAGAGAGACTGCAGAGGAGATTTATTTATTTAAATTTAGTGTGCCCAATTAATTTTTTCCAATTAAGGGGCAATTTATTGTGGCCAATCGACCTACCCTGCACAACTTTGTGTTGTGGGGGCGAAACCCACGCAAACACGGGGAGAATGTGCAAACTCCACACGGACAGTGACCCAGAGTCGGGATCGAACCTGGGACCTAATGCTGTCCGTTGCAGAGAAGATTTATGATGATGTTACCAGGGATGGAGAATTTTAACTATGAGGAAAGTTTGGATCTCCCCAGTGTGAATTCGCCGGTATACAGTGAGTTGCTGAATCTAGTCCCACAGTGAGAGTACCTGAACGGTCTCATCAGTGTGAACAAGCTGATGGGACATCAGTTCACCGGACGTTGTATAGAATTTCCCACAGTTTAAACATTTGAAAGGTCTGTCTTTAATAATAATAATCTCTATTGTCACAAGTAAGCTCACATTAACATTGCAATGAAGTGAAAAGCCCCGAGTCGCCACATTCTGCCGTCTGTTCGGGTACACGGAGGGAGAATTCAGAATGTCCAAATTACCCAACAGCACGTTAGATAAACTTGGTCAGTTCTCACTGGAACAACGGAGGTTGAGAGGCGAGCTGATAGAGGTCTACAAGATTATGAGTGGTATGGACAGAGTGGATAGTCAGATGCTCTTTCCTCGGGTAAGAGAGTCAAGTACTCGGGGACATAGGTTTAAAGTGCGCGGGGAAAAGTTCAGAACAGATGTGCAAAGCAGGTTTTTTACACAGGGTGGGAAATATATGGAACGTGCTGCCTGGGGAGGTGGTGGGAGCCGGTACGGTAGCGGCATTTAAGGGACAACTAGATAAATATATGAATAGGGTGGGAATGGAAGGATATGGACTCCATAAGTGCAGACAGTTTTAGTTTAGGCAGGTACCATTATCGACCCAGGCTTGGAGGGCTGAAGGGCCTGTTCCTGTGGTGTATTGTTCTGGGTTTTTTTTGAAATTAGAGTTCCCAATTCATCTTTTGCAATTAAGGGGCAATTTAGCATGTTCAATCCACCTAACCTGCACATCTTTTGGGTAGTGGGGGTGACACCCACGCAAACACGGGGAGAATGTGCAAACTCCACACGGACAGTGACCCAGAGCTGGGATTGAACCTGGGACCTCGGTGCCGTGAGACTGCAGTGCTACCACTCGCCACCGTGCTGCTCTTGCATATTGTTCTATGTTCACCTCTTTCGGGACTTGTGGGAGGAAACCGGAGCACCCGGAGGAAACCCACGCAGACACGGGGAGAACGTGCAGACTCCGCACAGACAGTGACCCAAGCTGTGAATCGAACCTGGGACCCTGGCGCTATGAAGCAACAGTGCTACTGTATCACCCCAATATGATCCCACTAGTGTTTCAGCCAGGTGGACAAATCCCTTCCCACAATCAGATGAATGGCCTCTCCCCAGTGTGAATTCGCTGGTGGACAGTGAGTTTAGATGATCGCCTGAACCCAGCCCCGCAGTGAGAGCACCTGAACGGTCTATATGAATATATTGGTGGGACATCAGCTCCCAGGAGCCTTCATAACATTTCACATAGGCTGGGCATTTAAAAGGTCTCTCATCAGTGTAAACATGTTGATGGTACATCTGTTTTCCAGAGCTTTTAAAGCATTTCCCACAGTCTAGACATTTAAAAGGTATTTTGTCAGTGTGAACTCGCTGTTGTCTCAGCAGGGTGGATATATGAGTGAATCCCTTCCCACACTCAGTACAGGCAAATGGTCTCTCCCCGGTGTGAACTCGCTACTGTTTCAGCCACTTGGATGAATCAGTCAATCCTTTTCCACACACACAGCAGGTGAACAACTTCTCTCCAGTGTGAACCCGCTGTTGTGTCAGCAAGTTTGATGACCAAGTAGATCCCTTCCCACACACGGAGCAGATGAATGGTCTCTCCCCAGTGTGAGTGTGTCGATGAGTTTCCAGCTCAGACGGGAAACCAAATGCCGCCTCACAATCCCCACATTTTCACGGTTTCGCGACAGTGTGAATGCGCTTGTGTCTTGACAGGCCAGAAGTTTAGTTGAAACCTCGTCCACACACACAACACATGTATGGTTTCTCTCCACTGTGAACGGTGTTTTTTCCTTCCATGTGAATCGATGGAATTCCCTGCCCAGTGAAGCAGTTGAGGCTCCTTCATTAAATGTTTTCAAGATAAAGACAGATAGTTTTTTGAAGAATAAAAGAATAAAGGGTTATGGTGTTCTGGCGGGAAAGTGGAGCTGAGTCGACAATACATCAGCCATGATCTCATTGAATGGCGGAGCAGGCTCAAAGGTCCAGGTGGCCTACTCCTGCTTCTAGTTCTTATATTCTTATTTTATGTTCAAAACCTGTTGATATTCAGTAACGATAACTTAAGCGACTCCGTCAGATCCTGATGTGATGTTTCCCAAATGCAAAGCTTCCCCTTCCAATATCCTGTGAAATCAGTTTAGACAGAAAAAAAGGAGTGAGGGAAAATCCAGAAAAACACAAAGGTGGATTGTGAAATTGAGCTGAAATCTGGTCATTTGTGAGGCCGGCACTAGGAAAAGGTAACCTTGAAAACTGCCAGATTTTCACAAAAGAACAACTGATTCACTGATGTAGTTCAGGGAAGGGAACCTTCCACAGGTCTGGGCCAGAAAAGTTTCAGGCCTCTGTGGGGGGAGGAGAGTGAGAAAAGATTGAGAGCAGAGGCGGAGAAGGAGAGGGAATTTCTCTTTCCAAAATCTAACCAGAACATTGACAGAATCTCCCAAACCCTCAACCTCCGCCTCCTTGAAGGACCAGGATATCGGGTCTGTGAACACCATCACATCCAGGTTCCCCTCCAAGGCACACACAGTTCTGACAGTAAGTAATGGGTGAGCAGAAACTTTCTCCACTTCAACATTGGGAAGACATTGCGTTCAGCCCCTGTAACAAACTCCTTTATTAGCCACTGACTCCATCCCTCACCCTGGTCATTGTTTTGAGATTGAGATTGAAAGAGATTGTCCAAATGGTTGGTGTGATATTTGACCCTATGACTTGCACCCAACCACATATTTACATCATCTTGAAGACTGGATTCCACCTCAGTAACATTGCCTGACTCCAGCCAAGGCTCAGAGCATCTGTTGCTAAAACTCTGATCTATTCCTTTGTTATCTCTGAGAGATCTATGCTCCTCGAATTGATACTTCCTGAGTATTCCTAATTTTATTTACTCTGTCTTAGGTGGCATCATCTGAAGGTGCCAAGACCACAAGACATTGTAAGGTGCACCTTGTACACCACCTTCAGTGGTATCAGCCCCAGCCTCGCACACAAAGTTGAGGCGTTTAGCCTCCGCAGCACACACCCTCCTCCAGTGCCACACCCAGCTTTTCCTCCCACTTCACCTTAACCCCTCCATGGACACCCCATCCTCCTCCAAAACCCTCCTGTAAATCACCGAGATGACACCACCCCCCCCTCCCCTCCCCTCCCCCTGTCCGTTGACAGCACCGCCTCCAACAGCGACGAGACAGGCACTATTCGGAAGGTCAGGAAGACCTTCCTTGCAAAGTCCAGCACCCGCATATACCTAAAACATTCTCCCCACGCCAACCCAAACATGTCAGTCAGCCCCTCAAAGCTCGTAAACTGCCCTTCCAGAAACAGGGATTCTATAATTCTAACTTTTAAAGAATATTTTAGAGTAGCCAATTATATTTCTTTTCCAATTAAGGGGCAATTTAGCGTGGCCAATCCACCCAACCAGCACATCTTTGGGTGTGAATATAATTCTAACTTAGGATGACCACTCGTGTGCCCTACTGAACTTAACTTTACCCCTTGCCATTGTCAGCAGTCCCTTCTTGGTGCAATATGTAGATAGTCCAACGAGGGAAGGGGCAGTACTGGATCTGGTATTGGGGAATGAGCCTGGACAGGTGGCTGAGGTTTCAGGAAGGGAACATTTTGGGAGTAGTGAGCATAATTCCATATGTTTTAGGGTACTTTCGCAACAGATTTTTGGGCACAAAAGGCAGGACGTCCCTTGAGGTAGTAGGATCCAGAGAGCAGGATTTACATCCTTTTCTTTCCTTCCCTGCTTCCACCCTGTCTCACATTAAGACACTGGGACTCAAAGGGTGACCCAGTTTGATGGACAGGTTGTCTCTATTCGAAACAATGGGGGACAAGCTCCACCCAGCTATGAAAATAATGCCCCCAGCGTGATGGCGGCTGCACATGCTCAGTGCTGCACATTGCCCCCAATAAAGATGGTGATCATTAACCGGGACGATTTAAGGGATCTTTGGCCCCGCTCAGTACAAATGCGATTGATGAGTTTTTGAGGGAGTTTGTAGATCACACAATCTGTATAGAAATCTTCCCGTCCACACGCCGGTTCCATCATACGCTCCGATCTGTGATTTTCCGCTTACAAATTACGGATCCGAGAAAAAAAGCATCCACCCCTCACCATTTCCCGCACTGCGCATGCTTCATTCACTGCCCCTCATTCGCTCCGATTGGTTGTAGGACCAGCCGCAACCGTTCGGTCCTCCAGTCCTGCCCCCTATTATTCGTGGTCCTGAGCCGCCGTCAATCATTCCCCTGGGCATTGTGATCTGGAGCATGCGCAGTGATGTTGCTGAGGTGAGACAGTAGCGCGCAGGTGCAATGCTATTGTTCGTCTGGAGGAGAGTCCTTTGTCCCGGGGAAGCAAAGTTAGCATCAGGCGGTGGGAGGGAGGATCCGCAAACCCTTCACAATCATTGTCAGCTCCCTGGTTTGCAGCTGCGGGGCTTCTCCCTCCTGCGAACAAGCCCAGGTTAACGGTCACCATCGAGCTTCAGCGACTGGAGGATGGTTCACATCAGAAGATGGGGGAGGGGGGACAATAAACAAGAGCTCACACCGCACTCAATTCAATGAGGACTCTGATCTCTGGAAAGGAAGGAAACCCTGGGAGGTGCGCAGGGAGGATTCACAAACACCCGCTGGGGGCCCCAACCCACCAAGAAGAACCCGCAGATCCTGATTTTGCAGCTCCCGGGGCTTGTTTGCTTCAGCTGCGGCTGTCTTGGTGAAACAACAGAGTGGGCGGGGCATCAGGATTCCAGTGACCAGGAGAGAAAATTACCGATTTATTCTCACTGCACAGAGGGACTTGAGAACTGAACCCAGCCAGAGTGGAGGGAGCGGGTAAACTGTAAGGAATGGAATTTTGAAGGTGGTTTGAAAGATTTGGCAGACTGACAAACTCTCATGGTGAAAATTAAAGGTAAGCCTGCATGGGTCTGTGTGAAGAGGTGGGCGGTGTTGGGTGGGCTGCTGACAGAAATGTGAGGCCAGGGAGGGGGTGGTTGGCTGCCAGAATGGTTGGAACAGAGTTCTACATAGGTCCAGTTGACGAGTCAGACACCCAAGCAGCAAATCTCAGTGGATTCAAATATGGCCCATAAAATGTGGGCTGGTTTGTCACCCTGGGGTTTGGATTCCAGCATAGGGAGGAAGGAGAATGGATGTGATGAGGATTTACTGTTTCACAGAAAGAAGTGCAGAAAACCTGTTCCATACAAACGAGAATTGTCTGTCCTTCATTTTTATTCAGTATTGACAATGATGATGTTCATAAACTCTTTTTATGGGAAATTTGAAATTTACAGGTGTGAAATCGTCCAACCTGGAGAGACACAAGGACATCCACACCATAGACAAACCATGGAAATGTGGGGCCTGTGGGAAGGCATTCATATCTCCATCCCAACTGGAAACTCATCTGCGTAGTCACTCAGGGGAGAGACCTTTCACCTGCTCCATGTGTGGGAAACAGTTTAATCGATTGTTCAACCTTCGCACACACCAGCGAATTCACACTGGAGAGCGGCCATTCATCTGCTCTGTGTGTATGAAGGGATTCAGCAGTT
>NW_027309183.1:0-32500 GCF_047496885.1 Scyliorhinus torazame | reverse complement strand
TTTTAAAAAAATTATACAAATATTTTTAAAATTAAAGAATTCTTTTTTTAAAAATCAACAAAAATAAAAAAATATACTTTGACACTTTTTGCAAACCACTAACCCTAACGCAAACCGCTAAACCTAACCCTAATGCAAACCCCAACCCTAACACTTGTTACAAACCCAAACACTTGTTACAAACCACAATACCTACCCTCTGTGAGTAAAGATCCTAAAAAAAAAAATTTACAATTTAAAAAAAAATTATACAAAAATTTTAAAAATTAAAAAAATATTTTTTTAAAAATCAACAAAAATAAAAAAATATACTTTGACACTTTTTGCAAACCACTAACCCTAACGCAAACCGCTAAACCTAACCCTAATGCAAACCCCAACCCTAACACTTGTTACAAACCCAAACACTTGCTACAAACCACAATACCAACCCTCTGGGAGTAAAGATCCTAAAAAAAAAAATTTAAAATTTAAAAAATAATTATACCAGGATTTTAAAAATTAAAAAAATATTTTTTTTTTAAAATCAACAAAATAAAAAAATATACTTTGACACTTTTTGCAAACCCCCAACCCTAATGCATACTCCTAACCCTAACCCTAACGCAAACAACAACCCTAACACTTGTTACAAACCACAATAGCAACCCTCTGTGAGTAAAGATCCTAAAAAACAAAATTTAAAATTAAAAAAAAAATTATACAAAAATTTTAAAAAATTAAAAAAATATATTTTTTTAAATCAACAAAAATAAAAAAATATACTTTGACACTTTTTGCAAACCCCTAACCCTAACCGTAACCCAACTTATTGCCTCTTAAAATGTGCAAATATTTTGCGGCGCGCACTCTGTGCGCTGGTGTTGCGAGCCTATGGGCTCGCCGCCTAGCGGCAGCAAGGCAGCCCTCTTTCGTCAACAGCCACAAGAATTTTTTGACACTTGTTAAAAACCCCAGTACCAACCATCTGTGAGTAAAGAACCTAAAAAACAAAATTTAAAATTTAAAAAAAAATTATACAAAAATTTTAAAAATTAAAAAAAAATATATTTTTTAAATCAACAAAAATAAAAAAATATACTTTGTCACTTTTTGCATACCACTAACCCTAACGCAAACCCCTAACCCTAACGCAAAACCCTAACGCAAACCCCAACCCTGACACTTGTTACAAACCCAAACACTTGTTACAAACCACAATACCAACCCTGTGTGAGTAAAGAACATTAAAAAAAATTAAATTTAAAAAAAATTATACTAAAATTTTTAAATTAAAAAAATATTTTTTTAAAAAATCAACAAAAATAAAAAAATATACTTTGACACTTTTTGCAAACCCCCAACCCTAACGCATACTCCTAACCCTAACCCTAACGCAAACAACAACCCTAACACTTGTTACAAACCCAAACATTTGTTACAAACCACAATACCAACCCTCTGTGAGTAAAGATCCTAAAAAAAAAATTTTTAATTTAAAAAAAAATTATACAAAAATTTTAAAAATTAAAAAAATATTTTTTTAAAAATCAGCAAAAATAAAAAAATATACTTTGTCACTTTTTGCATACCACTAACCCTAATGCAAAACTCTAACCCTAACGCAAACCCCAACCCTAACACTTGTTACAAACCCAAACACTTGTTACAAACCACAATACCAACCCTCTGTGAGTAAAGATCCTAAATAAAAAATTAACATTTAAAAAAAAATTATACAAAAATTTTTAAAATTAAAAAATTATTTTTTAAAAAATCAACAAAAATAAAAAAATATACTTTGACACTTTTTGCAAACCACTAACCCTAACGCAAACCGCTAAACCTAACCCTAATGCAAACCCCAACCCTAACACTTGTTACAAACCCAAACATTTGTTACAAACCACAATACCAACCCTCTGTGAGTAAAGATCCTAAAAAAAAAATTTTTAATTTAAAAAATAATTATACAAAAATTTTTAAAATTAAAAAAATATTTTTTTAAAAAATCAACAAAATAAAAAAATATACTTTGACACTTTTTGCAAACCCCTAACCCTAACCGTAACCCAACTTATTGCCTCTTAAAACGTGCAAATATTTTGCGGCGCGCACTACGTGCGCAGGTGTTGCAAACCTATGGGCTCGCCGCCTAGCGGCCGCAACGCGGCCCTCTTTCATCAAGAGCCGCAGGAATTTTTTGACACTTGTTACAAACCCAAATACCAACCCTCTGTGAGAGTGGAACCTAAAAAACAAAATTTAAAATTTAAAAAAAAATTATACAAAAATTTTAAAAATTAAAAAAATATTTTTTTAAAAATCAACAAAATTAAAAAAATATACTTTGACACTTTTTGCAAACCACTAACCCTAACGCAAACCGCTAAACCTAACCCTAATGCAAACCCCAACCCGAACACTTGTTACAAACCCAAACACTTGTTACAAACCACAATACCTACCCTCTGTGAGTAAAGATCCTAAAAAAAAAAATTACAATTTAAAAAAAATTATACAAAAATTTTAAAAATTAAAAAAATATTTTTTAAAAAATCAACAAAAATAAAAAAATATACTTTGACACTTTTTGCAAACCACTAACCCTAACGCAAACCGCTAAACCTAACCCTAATGCAAACCCCAACCCTAACACTTGTTACAAGCCCAAACACTTGCTACAAACTACAATACCAACCCTCTGTGAGTAAAGATCCTAAAAAAAAAAATTAAAATTTAAAAAATAATAATACCAGGATTTTAAAAATTAAAAAAATATTTTTTTTTAAAAATCAACAAAATAAAAAAATATACATTGACACTTTTTGCAAACCCCTAACCCTAACCGTAACCCAACTTATTGCCTCTTAAAATGTGCAAATATTTTGCGGCGCGCACTATGTGCGCAGGTGTTGCGAGCCTATGGGCTCGCCGCCTAGCGGCAGCAAGGCGGCCCTCTTTTGTCAACAGCCACAAGAATTTTTTGACACTTGTTAAAAACCCCAGTACCAACCATCTGTGAGTAAAGAACCTAAAAAACAAAATTTAAAATTTAAAAAAAAATTATACAAAAATTTTAAAAATTAAAAAAATATATATTTTTTAAATCAACAAAAATAAAAAAATATACTTTGTCACTTTTTGCATACCACTAACCCTAACGCAAACCCCTAACCCTAACGCAAAACCCTAATGCAAACCCCAACCCTAACACTTGTTACAAACCCAAACACTTGTTACAAACCACAATAGCAACCCTGTGTGAGTAAAGAACATTAAAAAAAATTAAATTTAAAAAAAATTATACTAAAATTTTTAAATTAAAAAAATATTTTTTTAAAAAATCAACAAAAATAAAAAAATATACTTTGACACTTTTTGCAAACCCCCAACCCTAACGCATACTCCTAACCCTAACCCTAACGCAAACAACAACCCTAACACTTGTTACAAACCCAAACACTTGTTACAAACCACAATAGCAACCCTCTGTGAGTAAAGATCCTAAAAAAAAAAATTTACAATTTAAAAAAAAATTATACAAAAATTTTAAAAATTAAAAAAATATTTTTTAAAAAATCAACAAAAATAAAAAAATACACTTTGTCACTTTTTGCATACCACTAACCCTAACGCAAAACTTTAACCCTAACGCAAACCCCAACCCTAACACATGTTACAAACCCAAACACTTGTTACAAACCACAATACCAACCCTCTGTGAGTAAAGATCCTAAATAAAAAATTAACATTTTTAAAAAAATTATACAAATATTTTTAAAATTAAAGAATTCTTTTTTTAAAAATCAACAAAAATAAAAAAATATACTTTGACACTTTTTGCAAACCACTAACCCTAACGCAAACCGCTAAACCTAACCCTAATGCAAACCCCAACCCTAACGCTTGTTACAAACCCAAACACTTGTTACAAACCACAATACCTACCCTCTGTGAGTAAAGATCCTAAAAAAAAAAATTTACAATTTAAAAAAAAATTATACAAAAATTTTAAAAATTAAAAAAATATTTTTTTAAAAATCAACAAAAATAAAAAAATATACTTTGACACTTTTTGCAAACCACTAACCCTAACGCAAACCGCTAAACCTAACCCTAATGCAAACCCCAACCCTAACACTTGTTACAAACCCAAACACTTGCTACAAACCACAATACCAACCCTCTGGGAGTAAAGATCCTAAAAAAAAAAATTTAAAATTTAAAAAATAATTATACCAGGATTTTAAAAATTAAAAAAATATTTTTTTTAAAAAATCAACAAAATAAAAAAATATACTTTGACACTTTTTGCAAACCCCCAACCCTAATGCATACTCCTAACCCTAACCCTAACGCAAACAACAACCCTAACACTTGTTACAAACCACAATAGCAACCCTCTGTGAGTAAAGATCCTAAAAAAAAAAATTTACAATTTAAAAAAAAATTATACAAAAATTTTAAAAATTAAAAAAATATTTTTTTAAAAATCAGCAAAAATAAAAAAATATACTTTGTCACTTTTTGCATACCACTAACCCTAATGCAAAACTCTAACCCTAACGCAAACCCCAACCCTAACACTTGTTACAAACCCAAACACTTGTTACAAACCACAATACCAACCCTCTGTGAGTAAAGATCCTAAATAAAAAATTAACATTTAAAAAAAAATTATACAAAAATTTTTAAAATTAAAAAATTATTTTTTAAAAAATCAACAAAAATAAAAAAATATACTTTGACACTTTTTGCAAACCACTAACCCTAACGCAAACCGCTAAACCTAACCCTAATGCAAACCCCAACCCTAACACTTGTTACAAACCCAAACATTTGTTACAAACCACAATACCAACCCTCTGTGAGTAAAGATCCTAAAAAAAAAATTTTTAATTTAAAAAATAATTATACAAAAATTTTTAAAATTAAAAAAATATTTTTTTAAAAAATCAACAAAATAAAAAAATATACTTTGACACTTTTTGCAAACCCCTAACCCTAACCGTAACCCAACTTATTGCCTCTTAAAACGTGCAAATATTTTGCGGCGCGCACTACGTGCGCAGGTGTTGCAAACCTATGGGCTCGCCGCCTAGCGGCCGCAACGCGGCCCTCTTTCATCAAGAGCCGCAGGAATTTTTTGACACTTGTTACAAACCCAAATACCAACCCTCTGTGAGAGTGGAACCTAAAAAACAAAATTTAAAATTTAAAAAAAAATTATACAAAAATTTTAAAAATTAAAAAAATATTTTTTTAAAAATCAACAAAATTAAAAAAATATACTTTGACACTTTTTGCAAACCACTAACCCTAACGCAAACCGCTAAACCTAACCCTAATGCAAACCCCAACCCGAACACTTGTTACAAACCCAAACACTTGTTACAAACCACAATACCTACCCTCTGTGAGTAAAGATCCTAAAAAAAAAAATTACAATTTAAAAAAAATTATACAAAAATTTTAAAAATTAAAAAAATATTTTTTAAAAAATCAACAAAAATAAAAAAATATACTTTGACACTTTTTGCAAACCACTAACCCTAACGCAAACCGCTAAACCTAACCCTAATGCAAACCCCAACCCTAACACTTGTTACAAGCCCAAACACTTGCTACAAACTACAATACCAACCCTCTTTGAGTAAAGATCCTAAAAAAAAAAATTAAAATTTAAAAAATAATAATACCAGGATTTTAAAAATTAAAAAAATATTTTTTTTTAAAAATCAACAAAATAAAAAAATATACATTGACACTTTTTGCAAACCCCTAACCCTAACCGTAACCCAACTTATTGCCTCTTAAAATGTGCAAATATTTTGCGGCGCGCACTATGTGCGCAGGTGTTGCGAGCCTATGGGCTCGCCGCCTAGCGGCAGCAAGGCGGCCCTCTTTTGTCAACAGCCACAAGAATTTTTTGACACTTGTTAAAAACCCCAGTACCAACCATCTGTGAGTAAAGAACCTAAAAAACAAAATTTAAAATTTAAAAAAAAATTATACAAAAATTTTAAAAATTAAAAAAATATATATTTTTTAAATCAACAAAAATAAAAAAATATACTTTGTCACTTTTTGCATACCACTAACCCTAACGCAAACCCCTAACCCTAACGCAAAACCCTAATGCAAACCCCAACCCTAACACTTGTTACAAACCCAAACACTTGTTACAAACCACAATACCAACCCTGTGTGAGTAAAGAACATTAAAAAAAATTAAATTTAAAAAAAATTATACTAAAATTTTTAAATTAAAAAAATATTTTTTTTAAAAATCAACAAAAATAAAAAAATATACTTTGACACTTTTTGCAAACCCCCAACCCTAACGCATACTCCTAACCCTAACCCTAACGCAAACAACAACCCTAACACTTGTTACAAACCCAAACACTTGTTACAAACCACAATAGCAACCCTCTGTGAGTAAAGATCCTAAAAAAAAAAATTTACAATTTAAAAAAAAATTATACAAAAATTTTAAAAATTAAAAAAATATTTTTTAAAAAATCAACAAAAATAAAAAAATATACTTTGTCACTTTTTGCATACCACTAACCCTAACGCAAAACTTTAACCCTAACGCAAACCCCAACCCTAACACATGTTACAAACCCAAACACTTGTTACAAACCACAATACCAACCCTCTGTGAGTAAAGATCCTAAATAAAAAATTAACATTTTTAAAAAAATTATACAAATATTTTTAAAATTAAAGAATTCTTTTTTAAAAAATCAACAAAAATAAAAAAATATACTTTGACACTTTTTGCAAACCACTAACCCTAACGCAAACCGCTAAACCTAACCCTAATGCAAACCCCAACCCTAACACTTGTTACAAACCCAAACATTTGTTACAAACCACAATACCAACCCTCTGTGAGTAAAGATCCTAAAAAAAAAAATTTTTAATTTAAAAAATAATTATACAAAATTTTTTAAAATTAAAAAAATATTTTTTTAAAAAATCAACAAAATAAAAAAATATACTTTGACACTTTTTGCAAACCCCTAACCCTAACCGTAACCCAACTTATTGCCTCTTAAAACGTGCAAATATTTTGCGGCGCGCACTACGTGCGCAGGTGTTGCGAGCCTATGTGCTCGCCGCCTAGCGGCCGCAACGCGGCCCTCTTTCATCAAGAGCCGCAGGAATTTTTTGACACTTGTTACAAACCCCAATACCAACCGTCTGTGAGAGTGGAACCTAAAAAACAAAATTTAAAATTAAAAAAAAAATTATACAAAAATTTTAAAAAATTAAAAAAATATTTTTTTTTAAATCAACAAAAATAAAAAAATATACTTTGACACTTTTTGCAAACCACTAACCCTAACGCAAACCGCTAAACCTAACCCTAATGCAAACCCCAACCCTAACCCTAACCCTAACTCTAACCCTAACCCTAACCCTAACCCTAACCCTAACCACTAACCCTAACGCAAACCGCTAACCCTAACCCTAACCCTAACCCTAACTTTTAAGCCCTAAAATTTAAAATTAAAAAAAAAATTACTTGTTACAAACCACAATACTTACCCTCTGTGAGTAAAGATCCTAAAAAAAAAAATTTTAAATGTAAAAAATAATTATACAAGGATTTTAACAATTAAAAAATATTTTTTTTAAAAAATCAACAAAATAAAAAAATATACTAAGACACTTTTTGCAAACCCCTAACCCTAACCGTAACCCAACTTATTGCCTCTTAAAATGTGCAAATATTTTGCGGCGCGCACTGCGTGCGCAGGTGTTGTGAGCCTATGGGCTCGCCGCCTAACGGCAGCAAGGCGGCCCTCTTTCATCAAGAGCCGCAGGAATTTTTTGACACTTGTTACAAACCACAATACCAACCCTCTGTGAGTAAAGATCCTAAATAAAAAATTAACATTTTAAAAAAAATTATACAAAAATTTTTAAAATTAAAGAATTATTTTTTAAAAAATCAACAAAAATAAAAAAATATACTTTGACACTTTTTGCAAACCACTAACCCTAACGCAAACCGCTAAAACTAACCCTAATGCAAACCCCAACCCTAACACTTGTTACAAACCCAAACACTTGTTACAAACCACAATACCTACCCTCTGTGAGTAAAGATCCTAAAAAAAAAAATTTAAAATTTAAAAAAAATTATACAAAAATTTTAAAAATTAAAAAATTTTTTTTTTTTAAATCAACAAAAATAAAAAAATATACTTTGACACTTTTTGCAAACCACTAACCCTAACGCAAACCGCTAAACCTAACCCTAATGCAAACCCCAACCCGAACACTTGTTACAAACCCAAACACTTGTTACAAACCACAATACCTACCCTCTGTGAGTAAAGATCCTAAAAAAAAAAATTACAATTTAAAAAAAATTATACAAAAATTTTAAAAATTAAAAAAATATTTTTTAAAAAATCAACAAAAATAAAAAAATATACTTTGACACTTTTTGCAAACCACTAACCCTAACGCAAACCGCTAAACCTAACCCTAATGCAAACCCCAACCCTAACACTTGTTACAAGCCCAAACACTTGCTACAAACTACAATACCAACCCTCTGTGAGTAAAGATCCTAAAAAAAAAAATTTAAAATTTAAAAAATAATAATACCAGGATTTTAAAAATTAAAAAAATATTTTTTTTAAAAAATCAACAAAATAAAAAAATATACTTTGACACTTTTTGCAAACCCCTAACCCTAACCGTAACCCAACTTATTGCCTCTTAAAATGTGCAAATATTTTGCGGCGCGCACTGTGTGCGCAGGTGTTGCGAGCCTATGGGCTCGCCGCCTAGCGGCAGCAAGGCGGCCCTCTTTCGTCAACAGCCACAAGAATTTTTTGACACTTGTTAAAAACCCCAGTACCAACCATCTGTGAGTAAAGAACCTAAAAAACAAAATTTAAAATTTAAAAAAAAATTATACAAAAATTTTAAAAATTAAAAAAATATTTTTTTTTAAATCAACAAAAATAAAAAAATATACTTTGTCACTTTTTGCATACCACTAACCCTAACGCAAACCCCTAACCCTAACGCAAAACCCTAACGCAAACCCCAACCCTAACACTTGTTACAAACCCAAACACTTGTTACAAACCACAATACCAACCCTGTGTGAGTAAAGAACATTAAAAAAAATTAAATTAAAAAAAAATTATACTAAAATTTTTAAATTAAAAAAATATTTTTTTAAAAAATCAACAAAAATAAAAAAATATACTTTGACACTTTTTGCAAACCCCCAACCCTAACGCATACTCCTAACCCTAACCCTAACGCAAACAACAACCCTAACACTTGTTACAAACCCAAACACTTGTTACAAACCACAATAGCAACCCTCTGTGAGTAAAGATCCTAAAAAAAAAAATTTACAATTTAAAAAAAAATTATACAAAAATTTTAAAAATTAAAAAAAT
Organism: Scyliorhinus torazame; assembly: GCF_047496885.1. Classification (NCBI taxonomy): domain Eukaryota; kingdom Metazoa; phylum Chordata; class Chondrichthyes; order Carcharhiniformes; family Scyliorhinidae; genus Scyliorhinus; species Scyliorhinus torazame. Next base: position 23,075 of record NW_027309183.1, on the reverse strand, counting down.
ATTTTTAAAAAATCAACAAAAATAAAAAATATACTTTGTCACTTTTTGCATACCACTAACCCTAACGCAAAACTCTAACCCTAACGCAAACCCCAACCCTAACACTTGTTACAAACCCAAACACTTGTTACAAACCACAATACCAACCCTCTGTGAGTAAAGATCCTAAATAAAAAATTAACATTTTAAAAAAAATTATACAAAAATTTTTAAAATTAAAAAATTATTTTTTAAAAAATCAACAAAAATAAAAAAATATACTTTGACACTTTTTGCAAACCACTAACCCTAACGCAAACCGCTAAACCTAACCCTAATGCAAACCCCAACCCTAACACTTGTTACAAACCCAAACATTTGTTACAAACCACAATACCAACCCTCTGTGAGTAAAGATCCTAAATAAAAAATTAACATTTAAAAAAAAATTACACAAAAATTTTTAAAATTATAAAATTATTTTTTAAAAAATCAACAAAAATAAAAAAATATACTTTGACACTTTTTGCAAACCACTAACCCTAACGCTAACCGCTAAACCTAACCCTAATGCAAACCCCAACCCTAACACTTGTTACAAACCCAAACATTTGTTACAAACCACAATACCAACCCTCTGTGAGTAAAGATCCTAAAAAAAAAATTTTTAATTTAAAAAATAATTATACAAAAATTTTTAAAATTAAAAAAATATTTTTTTAAAAAATCAACAAAATAAAAAAATATACTTTGACACTTTTTGCAAACCCCTAACCCTAACGCAAACCGCTAAACCTAACCCTAATGCAAACCCCAACCCTAACCCTAACCCTAACTCTAACCCTAACCCTAACCCTAACCCTAACCACTAACCCTAACGCAAACCGCTAACCCTAACCCTAACCCTAACCCTAACCCTAACCCTAACTTTTAAGCCCTAAAATTTAAAATTAAAAAAAAAATTACTTGTTACAAACCACAATACCTACCCTCTGTGAGTAAAGATCCTAAAAAAAAAAATTTTAAATGTAAAAAATAATTATACAAGGATTTTAACAATTAAAAAATATTTTTTTTAAAAAATCAACAAAATAAAAAAATATACTAAGACACTTTTTGCAAACCCCTAACCCTAACCCAACTTATTGCCTCTTAAAATGTGCAAATATTTTGCGGCGCGCACTGCGTGCGCAGGTGTTGTGAGCCTATGGGCTCGCCGCCTAACGGCAGCAAGGTGGCCCTCTTTCATCAAGAGCCGCAGGAATTTTTTGACACTTGTTACAAACCACAATACCAACCCTCTGTGAGTAAAGATCCTAAATAAAAAATTAACATTTTAAAAAAAATTATACAAAAATTTTTAAAATTAAAGAATTATTTTTTAAAAAATCAACAAAAATAAAAAAATATACTTTGACACTTTTTGCAAACCACTAACCCTAACGCAAACCGCTAAAACTAACCCTAATGCAAACCCCAACCCTAACACTTGTTACAAACCCAAACACTTGTTACAAACCACAATACCTACCCTCTGTGAGTAAAGATCCTAAAAAAAAAAATTTACAATTTAAAAAAAAATTATACAAAAATTTTAAAAATTAAAAAAATATTTTTTTAAAAATCAACAAAAATAAAAAAATATACTTTGACACTTTTTGCAAACCACTAACCCTAACGCAAACCGCTAAACCTAACCCTAATGCAAACCCCAACCCTAACACTTGTTACAAACCCAAACATTTGCTACAAACCACAATACCAACCCTCTGTGAGTAAAGATCCTAAAAAAAAAAATTTAAAATTTAAAAAATAATAATACCAGGATTTTAAAAATTAAAAAAATATTTTTTTTAAAAAATCAACAAAATAAAAAAATATACTTTGACACTTTTTGCAAACCCCTAACCCTAACCGTAACCCAACTTATTGCCTCTTAAAATGTGCAAATATTTTGCGGCGCGCACTGTGTGCGCAGGTGTTGCGAGCCTATGGGCTCGCCGCCTAGCGGCAGCAAGGCGGCCCTCTTTCGTCAACAGCCACAAGAATTTTTTGACACTTGTTAAAAACCCCAGTACCAACCATCTGTGAGTAAAGAACCTAAAAAACAAAATTTAAAATTTAAAAAAAAATTATACAAAAATTTTAAAAATTAAAAAAATATTTTTTTTTAAATCAACAAAAATAAAAAAATATACTTTGTCACTTTTTGCATACCACTAACCCTAACGCAAACCCCTAACCCTAACGCAAAACCCTAACGCAAACCCCAACCCTAACACTTGTTACAAACCCAAACACTTGTTACAAACCACAATACCAACCCTGTGTGAGTAAAGAACATTAAAAAAAATTAAATTAAAAAAAAATTATACTAAAATTTTTAAATTAAAAAAATATTTTTTTAAAAAATCAACAAAAATAAAAAAATATACTTTGACACTTTTTGCAAACCCCCAACCCTAACGCATACTCCTAACCCTAACCCTAACGCAAACAACAACCCTAACACTTGTTACAAACCCAAACACTTGTTACAAACCACAATAGCAACCCTCTGTGAGTAAAGATCCTAAAAAAAAAAATTTACAATTTAAAAAAAAATTATACAAAAATTTTAAAAATTAAAAAAATATTTTTAAAAAATCAACAAAAATAAAAAATATACTTTGTCACTTTTTGCATACCACTAACCCTAACGCAAAACTCTAACCCTAACGCAAACCCCAACCCTAACACTTGTTACAAACCCAAACACTTGTTACAAACCACAATACCAACCCTCTGTGAGTAAAGATCCTAAATAAAAAATTAACATTTTAAAAAAAATTATACAAAAATTTTTAAAATTAAAAAATTATTTTTTAAAAAATCAACAAAAATAAAAAAATATACTTTGACACTTTTTGCAAACCACTAACCCTAACGCAAACCGCTAAAACTAACCCTAATGCAAACCCCAACCCTAACACTTGTTACAAACCCAAACACTTGTTACAAACCACAATACCTACCCTCTGTGAGTAAAGATCCTAAAAAAAAAAATTTACAATTTAAAAAAAAATTATACAAAAATTTTAAAAATTAAAAAAATATTTTTTTAAAAATCAACAAAAATAAAAAAATATACTTTGACACTTTTTGCAAACCACTAACCCTAACGCAAACCGCTAAACCTAACCCTAATGCAAACCCCAACCCTAACACTTGTTACAAACCCAAACATTTGCTACAAACCACAATACCAACCCTCTGGGAGTAAAGATCCTAAAAAAAAAAATTTAAAATTTAAAAAATAATTATACCAGGATTTTAAAAATTAAAAAAATATTTTTTTTTAAAAATCAACAAAATAAAAAAATATACTTTGACACTTTTTGCAAACCCCCAACCCTAACGCATACTCCTAACCCTAACCCTAACGCAAACAACAACCCTAACACTTGTTACAAACCCAAACACTTGTTACAAACCACAATAGCAACCCTCTGTGAGTAAAGATCCTAAAAAAAAAAAATTTACAATTTAAAAAAAAATTATACAAAAATTTTAAAAATTAAAAAAATATTTTTTTAAAAATCAGCAAAAATAAAAAAATATACTTTGTCACTTTTTGCATACCACTAACCCTAATGCAAAACTCTAACCCTAACGCAAACCCCAACCCTAACACTTGTTACAAACCCAAACACTTGTTACAAACCACAATACCAACCCTCTGTGAGTAAAGATCCTAAATAAAAAATTAACATTTAAAAAAAAATTATACAAAAATTTTTAAAATTAAAAAATTATTTTTTAAAAAATCAACAAAAATAAAAAAATATACTTTGACACTTTTTGCAAACCACTAACCCTAACGCAAACCGCTAAACCTAACCCTAATGCAAACCCCAACCCTAACACTTGTTACAAACCCAAACATTTGTTACAAACCACAATACCAACCCACTGTGAGTAAAGATCCTAAAAAAAAAATTTTTAATTTAAAAAATAATTATACAAAAATTTTTAAAATTAAAAAAATATTTTTTAAAAAAATCAACAAAATAAAAAAATATACTTTGACACTTTTTGCAAACCCCTAACCCTAACCGTAACCCAACTTATTGCCTCTTAAAATGTGCAAATATTTTGCGGCGCGCACTACGTGTGCAGGTGTTGCGAGCCTATGGGCTCGCCGCCTAGCGGCCGCAACGCGGCCCTCTTTCATCAAGAGCCGCAGGAATTTTTTGACACTTGTTACAAACCCAAATACCAACCCTCTGTGAGAGTGGAACCTAAAAAACAAAATTTAAAATTTAAAAAAAAATTATACAAAAATTTTAAAAATTAAAAAAATATTTTTTTAAAAATCAACAAAAATAAAAAAATATACTTTGACACTTTTTGCAAACCACTAACCCTAACGCAAACCGCTAAACCTAACCCTAATGCAAACCCCAACCCTAACCCTAACCCTAACTCTAACCCTAACCCTAACCCTAACCCTAACCCTAACCACTAACCCTAACGCAAACCGCTAACCCTAACCCTAACCCTAACCCTAACTTTTAAGCCCTAAAATTTAAAATTAAAAAAAAAATTACTTGTTACAAACCACAATACTTACCCTCTGTGAGTAAAGATCCTAAAAAAAAAAATTTTAAATGTAAAAAATAATTATACAAGGATTTTAACAATTAAAAAATATTTTTTTTAAAAAATCAACAAAATAAAAAAATATACTAAGACACTTTTTGCAAACCCCTAACCCTAACCGTAACCCAACTTATTGCCTCTTAAAATGTGCAAATATTTTGCGGCGCGCACTGCGTGCGCAGGTGTTGTGAGCCTATGGGCTCGCCGCCTAACGGCAGCAAGGCGGCCCTCTTTCATCAAGAGCCGCAGGAATTTTTTGACACTTGTTACAAACCACAATACCAACCCTCTGTGAGTAAAGATCCTAAATAAAAAATTAACATTTTTAAAAAAATTATACAAAAATTTTTAAAATTAAAGAATTATTTTTTAAAAAATCAACAAAAATAAAAAAATATACTTTGACACTTTTTGCAAACCACTAACCCTAACGCAAACCGCTAAAACTAACCCTAATGCAAACCCCAACCCTAACACTTGTTACAAACCCAAACACTTGTTACAAACCACAATACCTACCCTCTGTGAGTAAAGATCCTAAAAAAAAAAATTTACAATTTAAAAAAAAATTATACAAAAATTTTAAAAATTAAAAAAATATTTTTTTAAAAATCAACAAAAATAAAAAAATATACTTTGACACTTTTTGCAAACCACTAACCCTAACGCAAACCGCTAAACCTAACCCTAATGCAAACCCCAACCCTAACCGTAACCCAACTTATTGCCTCTTAAAATGTGCAAATATTTTGCGGCGCGCACTGTGTGCGCAGGTGTTGCGAGCCTATGGGCTCGCCGCCTAGCGGCAGCAAGGCGGCCCTCTTTCGTCAACAGCCACAAGAATTTTTTGACACTTGTTAAAAACCCCAGTACCAACCATCTGTGAGTAAAGAACCTAAAAAACAAAATTTAAAATTTAAAAAAAAATTATACAAAAATTTTAAAAATTAAAAAAATATTTTTTTTTAAATCAACAAAAATAAAAAAATATACTTTGTCACTTTTTGCATACCACTAACCCTAACGCAAACCCCTAACCCTAACGCAAAACCCTAACGCAAACCCCAACCCTAACACTTGTTACAAACCCAAACACTTGTTACAAACCACAATACCAACCCTGTGTGAGTAAAGAACATTAAAAAAAATTAAATTAAAAAAAAATTATACTAAAATTTTTAAATTAAAAAAATATTTTTTTAAAAAATCAACAAAAATAAAAAAATATACTTTGACACTTTTTGCAAACCCCCAACCCTAACGCATACTCCTAACCCTAACCCTAACGCAAACAACAACCCTAACACTTGTTACAAACCCAAACACTTGTTACAAACCACAATAGCAACCCTCTGTGAGTAAAGATCCTAAAAAAAAAAATTTACAATTTAAAAAAAAATTATACAAAAATTTTAAAAATTAAAAAAATATTTTTAAAAAATCAACAAAAATAAAAAATATACTTTGTCACTTTTTGCATACCACTAACCCTAACGCAAAACTCTAACCCTAACGCAAACCCCAACCCTAACACTTGTTACAAACCCAAACACTTGTTACAAACCACAATACCAACCCTCTGTGAGTAAAGATCCTAAATAAAAAATTAACATTTTAAAAAAAATTATACAAAAATTTTTAAAATTAAAAAATTATTTTTTAAAAAATCAACAAAAATAAAAAAATATACTTTGACACTTTTTGCAAACCACTAACCCTAACGCAAACCGCTAAAACTAACCCTAATGCAAACCCCAACCCTAACACTTGTTACAAACCCAAACACTTGTTACAAACCACAATACCTACCCTCTGTGAGTAAAGATCCTAAAAAAAAAAATTTACAATTTAAAAAAAAATTATACCAGGATTTTAAAAATTAAAAAAATATTTTTTTTTAAAAATCAACAAAATAAAAAAATATACTTTGACACTTTTTGCAAACCCCCAACCCTAACGCATACTCCTAACCCTAACCCTAACGCAAACAACAACCCTAACACTTGTTACAAACCCAAACACTTGTTACAAACCACAATAGCAACCCTCTGTGAGTAAAGATCCTAAAAAAAAAAAATTTACAATTTAAAAAAAAATTATACAAAAATTTTAAAAATTAAAAAAATATTTTTTTAAAAATCAGCAAAAATAAAAAAATATACTTTGTCACTTTTTGCATACCACTAACCCTAATGCAAAACTCTAACCCTAACGCAAACCCCAACCCTAACACTTGTTACAAACCCAAACACTTGTTACAAACCACAATACCAACCCTCTGTGAGTAAAGATCCTAAATAAAAAATTAACATTTAAAAAAAAATTATACAAAAATTTTTAAAATTAAAAAATTATTTTTTAAAAAATCAACAAAAATAAAAAAATATACTTTGACACTTTTTGCAAACCACTAACCCTAACGCAAACCGCTAAACCTAACCCTAATGCAAACCCCAACCCTAACACTTGTTACAAACCCAAACATTTGTTACAAACCACAATACCAACCCACTGTGAGTAAAGATCCTAAAAAAAAAATTTTTAATTTAAAAAATAATTATACAAAAATTTTTAAAATTAAAAAAATATTTTTTTAAAAAATCAACAAAATAAAAAAATATACTTTGACACTTTTTGCAAACCCCTAACCCTAACCGTAACCCAACTTATTGCCTCTTAAAATGTGCAAATATTTTGCGGCGCGCACTACGTGTGCAGGTGTTGCGAGCCTATGGGCTCGCCGCCTAGCGGCCGCAACGCGGCCCTCTTTCATCAAGAGCCGCAGGAATTTTTTGACACTTGTTACAAACCCAAATACCAACCCTCTGTGAGAGTGGAACCTAAAAAACAAAATTTAAAATTTAAAAAAAAATTATACAAAAATTTTAAAAATTAAAAAAATATTTTTTTAAAAATCAACAAAAATAAAAAAATATACTTTGACACTTTTTGCAAACCACTAACCCTAACGCAAACCGCTAAACCTAACCCTAATGCAAACCCCAACCCTAACCCTAACCCTAACTCTAACCCTAACCCTAACCCTAACCCTAACCCTAACCACTAACCCTAACGCAAACCGCTAACCCTAACCCTAACCCTAACCCTAACTTTTAAGCCCTAAAATTTAAAATTAAAAAAAAAATTACTTGTTACAAACCACAATACTTACCCTCTGTGAGTAAAGATCCTAAAAAAAAAAATTTTAAATGTAAAAAATAATTATACAAGGATTTTAACAATTAAAAAATATTTTTTTTAAAAAATCAACAAAATAAAAAAATATACTAAGACACTTTTTGCAAACCCCTAACCCTAACCGTAACCCAACTTATTGCCTCTTAAAATGTGCAAATATTTTGCGGCGCGCACTGCGTGCGCAGGTGTTGTGAGCCTATGGGCTCGCCGCCTAACGGCAGCAAGGCGGCCCTCTTTCATCAAGAGCCGCAGGAATTTTTTGACACTTGTTACAAACCACAATACCAACCCTCTGTGAGTAAAGATCCTAAATAAAAAATTAACATTTTTAAAAAAATTATACAAAAATTTTTAAAATTAAAGAATTATTTTTTAAAAAATCAACAAAAATAAAAAAATATACTTTGACACTTTTTGCAAACCACTAACCCTAACGCAAACCGCTAAAACTAACCCTAATGCAAACCCCAACCCTAACACTTGTTACAAACCCAAACACTTGTTACAAACCACAATACCTACCCTCTGTGAGTAAAGATCCTAAAAAAAAAAATTTTAAATTTAAAAAAAATTATACAAAAATTTTAAAAATTAAAAAAATTTTTTTTTTTAAATCAACAAAAATAAAAAAATATACTTTGACACTTTTTGCAAACCACTAACCCTAACGCAAACCGCTAAACCTAACCCTAATGCAAACCCCAACCCGAACACTTGTTACAAACCCAAACACTTGTTACAAACCACAATACCTACCCTCTGTGAGTAAAGATCCTAAAAAAAAAAATTACAATTTAAAAAAAATTATACAAAAATTTTAAAAATTAAAAAAATATTTTTTAAAAAATCAACAAAAATAAAAAAATATACTTTGACACTTTTTGCAAACCACTAACCCTAACGCAAACCGCTAAACCTAACCCTAATGCAAACCCCAACCCTAACACTTGTTACAAGCCCAAACACTTGCTACAAACTACAATACCAACCCTCTGTGAGTAAAGATCCTAAAAAAAAAAATTAAAATTTAAAAAATAATAATACCAGGATTTTAAAAATTAAAAAAATATTTTTTTTAAAAAATCAACAAAATAAAAAAATATACTTTGACACTTTTTGCAAACCCCTAACCCTAACCGTAACCCAACTTATTGCCTCTTAAAATGTGCAAATATTTTGCGGCGCGCACTATGTGCGCAGGTGTTGCGAGCCTATGGGCTCGCCGCCTAGCGGCAGCAAGGCGGCCCTCTTTCGTCAACAGCCACAAGAATTTTTTGACACTTGTTAAAAACCCCAGTACCAACCATCTGTGAGTAAAGAACCTAAAAAACAAAATTTAAAATTTAAAAAAAAATTATACAAAAATTTTAAAAATTAAAAAAATATTTTTTTTTAAATCAACAAAAATAAAAAAATATACTTTGTCACTTTTTGCATACCACTAACCCTAACGCAAACCCCTAACCCTAACGCAAAACCCTAACGCAAACCCCAACCCTAACACTTGTTACAAACCCAAACACTTGTTACAAACCACAATACCAACCCTGTGTGAGTAAAGAACATTAAAAAAAATTAAATTAAAAAAAAATTATACTAAAATTTTTAAATTAAAAAAATATTTTTTTAAAAAATCAACAAAAATAAAAAAATATACTTTGACACTTTTTGCAAACCCCCAACCCTAACGCATACTCCTAACCCTAACCCTAACGCAAACAACAACCCTAACACTTGTTACAAACCCAAACACTTGTTACAAACCACAATAGCAACCCTCTGTGAGTAAAGATCCTAAAAAAAAAATTTACAATTTAAAAAAAAATTATACAAAAATTTTAAAAATTAAAAAAATATTTTTAAAAAATCAACAAAAATAAAAAATATACTTTGTCACTTTTTGCATACCACTAACCCTAACGCAAAACTCTAACCCTAACGCAAACCCCAACCCTAACACTTGTTACAAACCCAAACACGTGTTACAAACCACAATACCAACCCTCTGTGAGTAAAGATCCTAAATAAAAAATTAACATTTTAAAAAAAATTATACAAAAATTTTTAAAATTAAAAAATTATTTTTTAAAAAATCAACAAAAATAAAAAAATATACTTTGACACTTTTTGCAAACCACTAACCCTAACGCAAACCGCTAAACCTAACCCTAATGCAAACCCCAACCCTAACACTTGTTACAAACCCAAACATTTGTTACAAACCACAATACCAACCCTCTGTGAGTAAAGATCCTAAAAAAAAAAATTACAATTTAAAAAAAATTATACAAAAATTTTAAAAATTAAAAAAATATTTTTTAAAAAATCAACAAAAATAAAAAAATATACTTTGACACTTTTTGCAAACCACTAACCCTAACGCAAACCGCTAAACCTAACCCTAATGCAAACCCCAACCCTAACACTTGTTACAAGCCCAAACACTTGCTACAAACTACAATACCAACCCTCTGTGAGTAAAGATCCTAAAAAAAAAAATTTAAAATTTAAAAAATAATAATACCAGGATTTTAAAAATTAAAAAAATATTTTTTTTAAAAAATCAACAAAATAAAAAAATATACTTTGACACTTTTTGCAAACCCCTAACCCTAACCGTAACCCAACTTATTGCCTCTTAAAATGTGCAAATATTTTGCGGCGCGCACTGTGTGCGCAGGTGTTGCGAGCCTATGGGCTCGCCGCCTAGCGGCAGCAAGGCGGCCCTCTTTCGTCAACAGCCACAAGAATTTTTTGACACTTGTTAAAAACCCCAGTACCAACCATCTGTGAGTAAAGAACCTAAAAAACAAAATTTAAAATTTAAAAAAAAATTATACAAAAATTTTAAAAATTAAAAAAATATTTTTTTTTAAATCAACAAAAATAAAAAAATATACTTTGACACTTTTTGCAAACCACTAACCCTAACGCAAACCGCTAAACCTAACCCTAATGCAAACCCCAACCCTAACACTTGTTACAAGCCCAAACACTTGCTACAAACTACAATACCAACCCTCTGTGAGTAAAGATCCTAAAAAAAAAAATTTAAAATTTAAAAAATAATAATACCAGGATTTTAAAAATTAAAAAAATATTTTTTTTAAAAAATCAACAAAATAAAAAAATATACTTTGACACTTTTTGCAAACCCCTAACCCTAACCGTAACCCAACTTATTGCCTCTTAAAATGTGCAAATATTTTGCGGCGCGCACTGTGTGCGCAGGTGTTGCGAGCCTATGGGCTCGCCGCCTAGCGGCAGCAAGGCGGCCCTCTTTCGTCAACAGCCACAAGAATTTTTTGACACTTGTTAAAAACCCCAGTACCAACCATCTGTGAGTAAAGAACCTAAAAAACAAAATTTAAAATTTAAAAAAAAATTATACAAAAATTTTAAAAATTAAAAAAATATTTTTTTTTAAATCAACAAAAATAAAAAAATATACTTTGTCACTTTTTGCATACCACTAACCCTAACGCAAACCCCTAACCCTAACGCAAAACCCTAACGCAAACCCCAACCCTAACACTTGTTACAAACCCAAACACTTGTTACAAACCACAATACCAACCCTGTGTGAGTAAAGAACATTAAAAAAAATTAAATTAAAAAAAAATTATACTAAAATTTTTAAATTAAAAAAATATTTTTTTAAAAAATCAACAAAAATAAAAAAATATACTTTGACACTTTTTGCAAACCCCCAACCCTAACGCATACTCCTAACCCTAACCCTAACGCAAACAACAACCCTAACACTTGTTACAAACCCAAACACTTGTTACAAACCACAATAGCAACCCTCTGTGAGTAAAGATCCTAAAAAAAAAAATTTACAATTTAAAAAAAAATTATACAAAAATTTTAAAAATTAAAAAAATATTTTTAAAAAATCAACAAAAATAAAAAATATACTTTGTCACTTTTTGCATACCACTAACCCTAACGCAAAACTCTAACCCTAACGCAAACCCCAACCCTAACACTTGTTACAAACCCAAACACGTGTTACAAACCACAATACCAACCCTCTGTGAGTAAAGATCCTAAATAAAAAATTAACATTTTAAAAAAAATTATACAAAAATTTTTAAAATTAAAAAATTATTTTTTAAAAAATCAACAAAAATAAAAAAATATACTTTGACACTTTTTGCAAACCACTAACCCTAACGCAAACCGCTAAACCTAACCCTAATGCAAACCCCAACCCTAACACTTGTTACAAACCCAAACATTTGTTACAAACCACAATACCAACCCTCTGTGAGTAAAGATCCTAAATAAAAAATTAACATTTAAAAAAAAATTATACAAAAATTTTTAAAATTATAAAATTATTTTTTAAAAAATCAACAAAAATAAAAAAATATACTTTGACACTTTTTGCAAACCACTAACCCTAACGCTAACCGCTAAACCTAACCCTAATGCAAACCCCAACCCTAACACTTGTTACAAACCCAAACATTTGTTACAAACCACAATACCAACCCTCTGTGAGTAAAGATCCTAAAAAAAAAATTTTTAATTTAAAAAATAATTATACAAAAATTTTTAAAATTAAAAAAATATTTTTTTAAAAAATCAACAAAATAAAAAAATATACTTTGACACTTTTTGCAAACCCCTAACCCTAACGCAAACCGCTAAACCTAACCCTAATGCAAACCCCAACCCTAACCCTAACCCTAACTCTAACCCTAACCCTAACCCTAACCCTAACCACTAACCCTAACGCAAACCGCTAACCCTAACCCTAACCCTAACCCTAACCCTAACCCTAACTTTTAAGCCCTAAAATTTAAAATTAAAAAAAAAATTACTTGTTACAAACCACAATACCTACCCTCTGTGAGTAAAGATCCTAAAAAAAAAAATTTTAAATGTAAAAAATAATTATACAAGGATTTTAACAATTAAAAAATATTTTTTTTAAAAAATCAACAAAATAAAAAAATATACTAAGACACTTTTTGCAAACCCCTAACCCTAACCCAACTTATTGCCTCTTAAAATGTGCAAATATTTTGCGGCGCGCACTGCGTGCGCAGGTGTTGTGAGCCTATGGGCTCGCCGCCTAACGGCAGCAAGGCGGCCCTCTTTCATCAAGAGCCGCAGGAATTTTTTGACACTTGTTACAAACCACAATACCAACCCTCTGTGAGTAAAGATCCTAAATAAAAAATTAACATTTTTAAAAAAATTATACAAAAATTTTTAAAATTAAAGAATTATTTTTTAAAAAATCAACAAAAATAAAAAAATATACTTTGACACTTTTTGCAAACCACTAACCCTAACGCAAACCGCTAAAACTAACCCTAATGCAAACCCCAACCCTAACACTTGTTACAAACCCAAACACTTGTTACAAACCACAATACCTACCCTCTGTGAGTAAAGATCCTAAAAAAAAAAATTTACAATTTAAAAAAAAATTATACAAAAATTTTAAAAATTAAAAAAATATTTTTTTAAAAATCAACAAAAATAAAAAAATATACTTTGACACTTTTTGCAAACCACTAACCCTAACGCAAACCGCTAAACCTAACCCTAATGCAAACCCCAACCCTAACACTTGTTACAAACCCAAACATTTGCTACAAACCACAATACCAACCCTCTGGGAGTAAAGATCCTAAAAAAAAAAATTTAAAATTTAAAAAATAATTATACCAGGATTTTAAAAATTAAAAAAATATTTTTTTTTAAAAATCAACAAAATAAAAAAATATACTTTGACACTTTTTGCAAACCCCCAACCCTAACGCATACTCCTAACCCTAACCCTAACGCAAACAACAACCCTAACACTTGTTACAAACCCAAACACTTGTTACAAACCACAATAGCAACCCTCTGTGAGTAAAGATCCTAAAAAAAAAAAATTTACAATTTAAAAAAAAATTATACAAAAATTTTAAAAATTAAAAAAATATTTTTTTAAAAATCAGCAAAAATAAAAAAATATACTTTGTCACTTTTTGCATACCACTAACCCTAATGCAAAACTCTAACCCTAACGCAAACCCCAACCCTAACACTTGTTACAAACCCAAACACTTGTTACAAACCACAATACCAACCCTCTGTGAGTAAAGATCCTAAATAAAAAATTAACATTTAAAAAAAAATTATACAAAAATTTTTAAAATTAAAAAATTATTTTTTAAAAAATCAACAAAAATAAAAAAATATACTTTGACACTTTTTGCAAACCACTAACCCTAACGCAAACCGCTAAACCTAACCCTAATGCAAACCCCAACCCTAACACTTGTTACAAACCCAAACATTTGTTACAAACCACAATACCAACCCACTGTGAGTAAAGATCCTAAAAAAAAAATTTTTAATTTAAAAAATAATTATACAAAAATTTTTAAAATTAAAAAAATATTTTTTTAAAAAATCAACAAAATAAAAAAATATACTTTGACACTTTTTGCAAACCCCTAACCCTAACCGTAACCCAACTTATTGCCTCTTAAAATGTGCAAATATTTTGCGGCGCGCACTACGTGTGCAGGTGTTGCGAGCCTATGGGCTCGCCGCCTAGCGGCCGCAACGCGGCCCTCTTTCATCAAGAGCCGCAGGAATTTTTTGACACTTGTTACAAACCCAAATACCAACCCTCTGTGAGAGTGGAACCTAAAAAACAAAATTTAAAATTTAAAAAAAAATTATACAAAAATTTTAAAAATTAAAAAAATATTTTTTTAAAAATCAACAAAAATAAAAAAATATACTTTGACACTTTTTGCAAACCACTAACCCTAACGCAAACCGCTAAACCTAACCCTAATGCAAACCCCAACCCTAACCCTAACCCTAACTCTAACCCTAACCCTAACCCTAACCCTAACCCTAACCACTAACCCTAACGCAAACCGCTAACCCTAACCCTAACCCTAACCCTAACTTTTAAGCCCTAAAATTTAAAATTAAAAAAAAAATTACTTGTTACAAACCACAATACTTACCCTCTGTGAGTAAAGATCCTAAAAAAAAAAATTTTAAATGTAAAAAATAATTATACAAGGATTTTAACAATTAAAAAATATTTTTTTTTAAAAATCAACAAAATAAAAAAATATACTAAGACACTTTTTGCAAACCCCTAACCCTAACCGTAACCCAACTTATTGCCTCTTAAAATGTGCAAATATTTTGCGGCGCGCACTGCGTGCGCAGGTGTTGTGAGCCTATGGGCTCGCCGCCTAACGGCAGCAAGGCGGCCCTCTTTCATCAAGAGCCGCAGGAATTTTTTGACACTTGTTACAAACCACAATACCAACCCTCTGTGAGTAAAGATCCTAAATAAAAAATTAACATTTTTAAAAAAATTATACAAAAATTTTTAAAATTAAAGAATTATTTTTTAAAAAATCAACAAAAATAAAAAAATATACTTTGACACTTTTTGCAAACCACTAACCCTAACGCAAACCGCTAAAACTAACCCTAATGCAAACCCCAACCCTAACACTTGTTACAAACCCAAACACTTGTTACAAACCACAATACCTACCCTCTGTGAGTAAAGATCCTAAAAAAAAAAATTTAAAATTTAAAAAAAATTATACAAAAATTTTAAAAATTAAAAAAATTTTTTTTTTTAAATCAACAAAAATAAAAAAATATACTTTGACACTTTTTGCAAACCACTAACCCTAACGCAAACCGCTAAACCTAACCCTAATGCAAACCCCAACCCGAACACTTGTTACAAACCCAAACACTTGTTACAAACCACAATACCTACCCTCTGTGAGTAAAGATCCTAAAAAAAAAAATTACAATTTAAAAAAAATTATACAAAAATTTTAAAAATTAAAAAAATATTTTTTAAAAAATCAACAAAAATAAAAAAATATACTTTGACACTTTTTGCAAACCACTAACCCTAACGCAAACCGCTAAACCTAACCCTAATGCAAACCCCAACCCTAACACTTGTTACAAGCCCAAACACTTGCTACAAACTACAATACCAACCCTCTGTGAGTAAAGATCCTAAAAAAAAAAATTTAAAATTTAAAAAATAATAATACCAGGATTTTAAAAATTAAAAAAATATTTTTTTTAAAAAATCAACAAAATAAAAAAATATACTTTGACACTTTTTGCAAACCCCTAACCCTAACCGTAACCCAACTTATTGCCTCTTAAAATGTGCAAATATTTTGCGGCGCGCACTGTGTGCGCAGGTGTTGCGAGCCTATGGGCTCGCCGCCTAGCGGCAGCAAGGCGGCCCTCTTTCGTCAACAGCCACAAGAATTTTTTGACACTTGTTAAAAACCCCAGTACCAACCATCTGTGAGTAAAGAACCTAAAAAACAAAATTTAAAATTTAAAAAAAAATTATACAAAAATTTTAAAAATTAAAAAAATATTTTTTTTTAAATCAACAAAAATAAAAAAATATACTTTGTCACTTTTTGCATACCACTAACCCTAACGCAAACCCCTAACCCTAACGCAAAACCCTAACGCAAACCCCAACCCTAACACTTGTTACAAACCCAAACACTTGTTACAAACCACAATACCAACCCTGTGTGAGTAAAGAACATTAAAAAAAATTAAATTAAAAAAAAATTATACTAAAATTTTTAAATTAAAAAAATATTTTTTTAAAAAATCAACAAAAATAAAAAAATATACTTTGACACTTTTTGCAAACCCCCAACCCTAACGCATACTCCTAACCCTAACCCTAACGCAAACAACAACCCTAACACTTGTTACAAACCCAAACACTTGTTACAAACCACAATAGCAACCCTCTGTGAGTAAAGATCCTAAAAAAAAAAATTTACAATTTAAAAAAAAATTATACAAAAATTTTAAAAATTAAAAAAATATTTTTAAAAAATCAACAAAAATAAAAAATATACTTTGTCACTTTTTGCATACCACTAACCCTAACGCAAAACTCTAACCCTAACGCAAACCCCAACCCTAACACTTGTTACAAACCCAAACACGTGTTACAAACCACAATACCAACCCTCTGTGAGTAAAGATCCTAAATAAAAAATTAACATTTTAAAAAAAATTATACAAAAATTTTTAAAATTAAAAAATTATTTTTTAAAAAATCAACAAAAATAAAAAAATATACTTTGACACTTTTTGCAAACCACTAACCCTAACGCAAACCGCTAAACCTAACCCTAATGCAAACCCCAACCCTAACACTTGTTACAAACCCAAACATTTGTTACAAACCACAATACCAACCCTCTGTGAGTAAAGATCCTAAATAAAAAATTAACATTTAAAAAAAAATTATACAAAAATTTTTAAAATTATAAAATTATTTTTTAAAAAATCAACAAAAATAAAAAAATATACTTTGACACTTTTTGCAAACCACTAACCCTAACGCTAACCGCTAAACCTAACCCTAATGCAAACCCCAACCCTAACACTTGTTACAAACCCAAACATTTGTTACAAACCACAATACCAACCCGCTGTGAGTAAAGATCCTAAAAAAAAAATTTTTAATTTAAAAAATAATTATACAAAAATTTTTAAAATTAAAAAAATATTTTTTTAAAAAATCAACAAAATAAAAAAATATACTTTGACACTTTTTGCAAACCCCTAACCCTAACGCAAACCGCTAAACCTAACCCTAATGCAAACCCCAACCCTAACCCTAACCCTAACTCTAACCCTAACCCTAACCCTAACCCTAACCACTAACCCTAACGCAAACCGCTAACCCTAACCCTAACCCTAACCCTAACCCTAACCCTAACTTTTAAGCCCTAAAATTTAAAATTAAAAAAAAAATTACTTGTTACAAACCACAATACCTACCCTCTGTGAGTAAAGATCCTAAAAAAAAAAATTTTAAATGTAAAAAATAATTATACAAGGATTTTAACAATTAA
This sequence comes from Scyliorhinus torazame, assembly GCF_047496885.1. NCBI lineage: Eukaryota > Metazoa > Chordata > Chondrichthyes > Carcharhiniformes > Scyliorhinidae > Scyliorhinus > Scyliorhinus torazame. The sequence continues at coordinate 5,337 of NW_027309183.1, read as the reverse complement.
AAAATATTTTTTTTAAAAAATCAACAAAATAAAAAAATATACTAAGACACTTTTTGCAAACCCCTAACCCTAACCCAACTTATTGCCTCTTAAAATGTGCAAATATTTTGCGGCGCGCACTGCGTGCGCAGGTGTTGTGAGCCTATGGGCTCGCCGCCTAACGGCAGCAAGGCGGCCCTCTTTCATCAAGAGCCGCAGGAATTTTTTGACACTTGTTACAAACCACAATACCAACCCCCTGTGAGTAAAGATCCTAAATAAAAAATTAACATTTTTAAAAAAATTATACAAAAATTTTTAAAATTAAAGAATTATTTTTTAAAAAATCAACAAAAATAAAAAAATATACTTTGACACTTTTTGCAAACCACTAACCCTAACGCAAACCGCTAAAACTAACCCTAATGCAAACCCCAACCCTAACACTTGTTACAAACCCAAACACTTGTTACAAACCACAATACCTACCCTCTGTGAGTAAAGATCCTAAAAAAAAAAATTTACAATTTAAAAAAAAATTATACAAAAATTTTAAAAATTAAAAAAATATTTTTTTAAAAATCAACAAAAATAAAAAAATATACTTTGACACTTTTTGCAAACCACTAACCCTAACGCAAACCGCTAAACCTAACCCTAATGCAAACCCCAACCCTAACACTTGTTACAAACCCAAACATTTGCTACAAACCACAATACCAACCCTCTGGGAGTAAAGATCCTAAAAAAAAAAATTTAAAATTTAAAAAATAATTATACCAGGATTTTAAAAATTAAAAAAATATTTTTTTTAAAAAATCAACAAAATAAAAAAATATACTTTGACACTTTTTGCAAACCCCCAACCCTAACGCATACTCCTAACCCTAACCCTAACGCAAACAACAACCCTAACACTTGTTACAAACCCAAACACTTGTTACAAACCACAATAGCAACCCTCTGTGAGTAAAGATCCTAAAAAAAAAAAATTTACAATTTAAAAAAAAATTATACAAAAATTTTAAAAATTAAAAAAATATTTTTTTAAAAATCAGCAAAAATAAAAAAATATACTTTGTCACTTTTTGCATACCACTAACCCTAATGCAAAACTCTAACCCTAACGCAAACCCCAACCCTAACACTTGTTACAAACCCAAACACTTGTTACAAACCACAATACCAACCCTCTGTGAGTAAAGATCCTAAATAAAAAATTAACATTTAAAAAAAAATTATACAAAAATTTTTAAAATTAAAAAATTATTTTTAAAAAAATCAACAAAAATAAAAAAATATACTTTGACACTTTTTGCAAACCACTAACCCTAACGCAAACCGCTAAACCTAACCCTAATGCAAACCCCAACCCTAACACTTGTTACAAACCCAAACATTTGTTACAAACCACAATACCAACCCACTGTGAGTAAAGATCCTAAAAAAAAAATTTTTAATTTAAAAAATAATTATACAAAAATTTTTAAAATTAAAAAAATATTTTTTTAAAAAATCAACAAAATAAAAAAATATACTTTGACACTTTTTGCAAACCCCTAACCCTAACCGTAACCCAACTTATTGCCTCTTAAAATGTGCAAATATTTTGCGGCGCGCACTACGTGTGCAGGTGTTGCGAGCCTATGGGCTCGCCGCCTAGCGGCCGCAACGCGGCCCTCTTTCATCAAGAGCCGCAGGAATTTTTTGACACTTGTTACAAACCCAAATACCAACCCTCTGTGAGAGTGGAACCTAAAAAACAAAATTTAAAATTTAAAAAAAAATTATACAAAAATTTTAAAAATTAAAAAAATATTTTTTAAAAAATCAACAAAAATAAAAAAATATACTTTGACACTTTTTGCAAACCACTAACCCTAACGCAAACCGCTAAACCTAACCCTAATGCAAACCCCAACCCGAACACTTGTTACAAACCCAAACACTTGTTACAAACCACAATACCTACCCTCTGTGAGTAAAGATCCTAAAAAAAAAATTACAATTTAAAAAAAATTATACAAAAATTTTAAAAATTAAAAAAATATTTTTTAAAAAATCAACAAAAATAAAAAAATATACTTTGACACTTTTTGCAAACCACTAACCCTAACGCAAACCGCTAAACCTAACCCTAATGCAAACCCCAACCCTAACACTTGTTACAAGCCCAAACACTTGCTACAAACTACAATACCAACCCTCTGTGAGTAAAGATCCTAAAAAAAAAAATTTAAAATTTAAAAAATAATAATACCAGGATTTTAAAAATTAAAAAAATATTTTTTTAAAAAAATCAACAAAATAAAAAAATATACTTTGACACTTTTTGCAAACCCCTAACCCTAACCGTAACCCAACTTATTGCCTCGTAAAATGTGCAAATATTTTGCGGCGCGCACTATGTGCGCAGGTGTTGCGAGCCTATGGGCTCGCCGCCTAGCGGCAGCAAGGCGGCCCTCTTTCGTCAACAGCCACAAGAATTTTTTGACACTTGTTAAAAACCCCAGTACCAACCATCTGTGAGTAAAGAACCTAAAAAACAAAATTTAAAATTTAAAAAAAAATTATACAAAAATTTTAAAAATTAAAAAAATATTTTTTTTTAAATCAACAAAAATAAAAAAATATACTTTGTCACTTTTTGCAAACCACTAACCCTAACGCAAACCGCTAAACCTAACCCTAATGCAAACCCCAACCCGAACACTTGTTACAAACCCAAACACTTGTTACAAACCACAATACCTACCCTCTGTGAGTAAAGATCCTAAAAAAAAAAATTACAATTAAAAAAAAATTATACAAAAATTTTAAAAGTTAAAAAAATATTTTTTTAAAAAATTAACAAAAATAAAAAAATATACTTTGACACTTTTTGCAAACCACTAACCCTAACGCAAACCGCTAAACCTAACCCTAATGCAAACCCCAACCCTAACACTTGTTACAAGCCCAAACACTTGCTACAAACTACAATACCAACCCTCTGTGAGTAAAGATCCTAAAAAAAAAAATTTAAAATTTAAAAAATAATAATACCAGGATTTTAAAAATTAAAAAAATATTTTTTTTTAAAAATCAACAAAATAAAAAAATATACTTTGACACTTTTTGCAAACCCCTAACCCTAACCGTAACCCAACTTATTGCCTCTTAAAATGTGCAAATATTTTGCGGCGCGCACTATGTGCGCAGGTGTTGCGAGCCTATGGGCTCGCCGCCTAGCGGCAGCAAGGCGGCCCTCTTTCGTCAACAGCCACAAGAATTTTTTGACACTTGTTAAAAACCCAGTACCAACCATCTGTGAGTAAAGAACCTAAAAAACAAAATTTAAAATTAAAAAAAAAATTATACAAAAATTTTAAAAATTAAAAAAATATTTTTTTTTAAATCAACAAAAATAAAAAAATATACTTTGTCACTTTTTGCATACCACTAACCCTAACGCAAACCCCTAACCCTAACGCAAAACCCTAACGCAAACCCCAACCCTAACACTTGTTACAAACCCAAACACTTGTTACAAACCACAATACCAACCCTGTGTGAGTAAAGAACATTAAAAAAAATTAAATTAAAAAAAAATTATACTAAAATTTTTAAATTAAAAAAATATTTTTTTTAAAAATCAACAAAAATAAAAAAATATACTTTGACACTTTTTGCAAACCCCCAACCCTAACGCATACTCCTAACCCTAACCCTAACGCAAACAACAACCCTAACACTTGTTACAAACCCAAACACTTGTTACAAACCACAATAGCAACCCTCTGTGAGTAAAGTTCTTAAAAAAAAACTTTACAATTTAAAAAAAAATTATACAAAAATTTTAAAAATTAAAAAAATATTTTTTAAAAATCAACAAAAATAAAAAAATATACTTTGTCACTTTTTGCATACCACTAACCCTAACGCAAAACTCTAACCCTAACGCAAACCCCAACCCTAACACTTGTTACAAACCCAAACACTTGTTACAAACCACAATACCAACCCTCTGTGAGTAAAGATCCTAAATAAAAAATTAACATTTTTAAAAAAATTATACAAAAATTTTTAAAATTAAAAAATTATTTTTTAAAAAATCAACAAAAATAAAAAAATATACTTTGACACTTTTTGCAAACCACTAACCCTAACGCAAACCGTTAAACCTAACCCTAATGCAAACCCCAACCCTAACACTTGTTACAAACCCAAACATTTGTTACAAACCACAATACCAACCCTCTGTGAGTAAAGATCCTAAATAAAAAATTAACATTTTAAAAAAAATTATACAAAAATTTTTAAAATTATAAAATTATTTTTTAAAAAATCAACAAAAATAAAAAAATATACTTTGACACTTTTTGCAAACCACTAACCCTAACGCTAACCGCTAAACCTAACCCTAATGCAAACCCCAACCCTAACACTTGTTACAAACCCAAACATTTGTTACAAACCACAATACCAACCCTCTGTGAGTAAAGATCCTAAAAAAAAAATTTTTAATTTAAAAAATAATTATACAAAAATTTTTAAAATTAAAAAAATATTTTTTTAAAAAATCAACAAAATAAAAAAATATACTTTGACACTTTTTGCAAACCACTAACCCTAACGCAAACCGCTAAACCTAACCCTAATGCAAACCCTAACACTTGTTACAAACCCAAACACTTGTTACAAACCACAATACCTACCCTCTGTGAGTAAAGATCCTAAAAAAAAAAAATTGAAATGTAAAAAATAATTATACAAGGATTTTAAAAATTAAAAAAATATTTTTTTTAAAAAATCAACAACATAAAAAAATATACTTTGACATTTTTTGCAAACCCCTAACCCTAACCCAACTTATTGCCTCTTAAAATGTGCAAATATTTTGTGGCGCGCACTACGTGCGCAGGTGTTGCGAGCCTATGGGCTCGCCGCCTAGAGGCAGCAAGGCGACCCTCTTTCATCAAGAGCCGCAGGACTTTTTTGACACTTGTTACAAACCCCAATACCAACCCTCTGTGAGCGAAACCAGACGAAGGAGGGTGAAAGAGAGCGAAAGGAGACGAAGGAGGGTGAAAGAGAGCGAAATGAGACGAAGGAGGGTGAAAGAGTGCGAAAGGAGTCGAAGGAGGGTGAAAGAGAGTGGAACGAGACGAAGGAGGTTGAAAGAGACCGAAACGAGACGAAGCAGGGTGAAAGAGAGTGAAACGAGACGAAGGAGGGTGAAAGAGAGCGAAACGAGATGAAGGAGGGTGAAAGAGAGCGAAACGAGACGAAGGAGGGTCAAAGAGAGCGAAACGAGGCGAAGGAGTGTGAAAGAGAGCGAAACCAGACGATGGAGTGTGAAAGGGAGCGAAACGAGAG
>NW_027309181.1:0-48136 GCF_047496885.1 Scyliorhinus torazame | reverse complement strand
ACTTTCTGCCTAGCTCCCTGAACTCCTGCTGCAGGACCTCATGCCCCTTCCTGCCTATGTCGTTAGTACCAATATGTACAACGACCTCTACCTGTTTGCCCTCCCCCTTCAGGATTCCCTCTACCCGTTCGGAGACATCCTGGACCCTGGCACCAGGGAGGCAACATACCATCCTGGAGTCTCTTTCACGTCCACAGAAGCGCCTATCTGTTCCCCTGACTATAGAGTCCCCTATAACTATTACTCTTCTGCGCTTTGACCCTCCCTTCTGAACATCAGAGCCAGCCGTGGTGCCACTGCTCTGGCTGCTGCTGTTTTCCCCTGATAGGCTATCCCCCCCCGACAGTATCCAAAGGGGTATATCTGTTCGAGAGGGGGACAACCACAGGGGATTCCTGCACTGACTGCCTGCCCTTTCTGGTGGTCACCCATTTCTCTGCCTGCACCTTGGGTGTGACCACACTTACATAACTGCGATCTATGACGCTTTCCGCCACCTGCATGCTCCTAAGTGCATCCAATTGCTGCTCCAACCGAACCATGCGGTCTGTGAGGAGCTGCAGTTGGGTGCACTTTCTGCAGATGAAGCCATCCGGGACGCTGGAAGCCTCCCGGACCTGCCACATCTCACAGTCAGAGCACAGCACCCCTCTAACTGACATTGCGTCAATTAATTAAAATTAAAATTTTTCTTTTTTTTTTTATAAATACTTTTTTTTTTAAATTACAAAGTTACTGTCAACTATCTGTTTCCTAGCACTAGATTTATAATAGAAAAGCGATAGCTAACTATAATATCCTCCGATCTCTGGCTTAGATATCCTCTAAATTATAATTAAGTTATTATGTTTAATTAGTTCCCAAATACTCAAAAAAATTTAGGTTAGAATCCCAACCAGCCACTCAGGTCACAGCTTTTCTGTGATGTCACTTCAGTTTCCCCCCGACACACACAATTTGAAAAAAAGGTATAAAAGTAAAAATCACTTGCTTACCTTCTGAGATGTTCTCAGGTTCTCTCGCTGACAGAGACTGCTCCTCCACCTCCAATCCTTGGCCTGCACAATGCTAATAATATAATAATATAATATGGCACTTACCTTACACCAATGGGTCTTATTATTAGGTTAGAGGAGGAGGGTGGGTGGGAGACACTACACGTGTCACCCTTGCCTCGACCAGGATCTGGCATGCTCACTGGCCATGGAGCACAGGGAGTGGAGCACCTCCATCTGGGACTGCCAAATCATGCTGCAACTGTGCCACCACCTTCTGGGTCTGTGCCACATCAGCCAGTGACTGCGCTATCTCCCTCTGGCAGTGGGCCACCTCCCTCTCTGTACCACATCGCCCAGTGCCTGGGCAATGCCACCGATGCTCTCAGCCTTAGCCTGTTGTGACTGGGCCACACTCTGAAGCGCTACTGCAATGTCCAGGTGGCTCTGGTACATGGCTGCCTGTGATAGGGCTGCCCTCTCCTGGGCCTCGGCCACCACCCGTACAGAGTGCCCCAGGCCTTGGACATGTTGATCCATAGCCAAAACTGTCACCCCCAAGGCCGCCACCGCGGACGTCACCTGTGCGGTGTTGGCCTCGGTGGCATGCATGGTCGGCACCACTGCGACTGCATCTCCACAATCGATGGGACCGTCCATTCCAGAAGCCCAAAACCCATCTGGATGGCTGCTAGTCCCAGGGGTCGGGCCGCCATCCGACCGTCTGCCCTCTTGGGGGTTCCTACCTCCATCTGTACTGGAGCATGTGTGTAGTGCAGATAGTGTTCTAGGAGCCTTTTCACTAAAGTGCCAAACCGAGGTGTCTCTGGGATGGTGCAGGATATTGGAGACAGCTGTGACGGGAAGTTAGTGTCCTTTCCAGACTCGAGCTCTGGGGTTTCACGGGATGCGGGTCGATGGCTCCTGTCCGTATTGGAATCATTGTTGTCACTGGTCGACCCCTGGGGTTGGGGGAGGAGGCCACCAGAAGGGCCCGCCTCATCACCAGCAGGTCCTGCAAGACACAGACAGGATACATGATTGCATCGTGGCCCAGTGGTGGGGGTGTGGAGGAGTGGTGGTGATAAGCGGGTATGGGGTGGTGGTGGGTGGGGTGGGGGGGTGGGGTGGGGGGGGGGGGGGGGGGGGGGGGGGGAGAGAAGGTGACACACGTGCCATGGAGAACTGCAAAGCAGCGGGGTCTCACTTGCTCACCTAATGCTGGCCTCTGCCCCCGGCGACTGCCCTTTCTTCGGGCCCCTCCAACCACGTCCCGTGCCCTCTGCTCTGGCTGTGGGGATGGGCCGCAGATCCGGCGGTTCCCCCTTCAGTCTTTTCCCCGGATTGGCGATTGTGAACGGCCTTCAATTCGACGCAGGCAGCCCAGGGGTTGGGTAGCTGGTGGCTTCAGTGGCCAGGGTACCTAGCCATGGCAGCTGGCATGTAGTGCACGGTGGGGTTCGGTTGCCCTCTAATGGAGGGGGAGGGATTACGGGTGGGGGGGTTGTTGGTGCTAGGGGCACAGTGTTGCCTCCTCGCCCTGGCCGCCCTGAGGAGGTCTTGCAGTTTCTTTCGGCACAGCTAGCCGGCCCTCGTGGTATTGCCCACTTCGTTGATGGCCTTTGTCACCTGCATCCAGGCCCAGCGAACGGCGGTGGCTGGCACCCTGGGGTACAGGGTCTGCCACTTCTCCTGCATGGCGTCCAGCAGGGTCTCTAGTTCAGCATCCGTGAACCTTGGTGCTGCTCGTCTTGCTGCCATCCCCCAAACACACCATTTCCCATTGGAATTGATTGCATTCCATGTAGCGCCGGGTACTAACCATTATACTGCATCTGCTGACATTTTAATTTTCCCCGAGAGAGTCGACGAACGGCTGCCACCTCCGGGTGAACCCAACCATTGACCCTCTTAAGGCAAACTTTATCTTCTCAAGACTGAGAAACCCAGCCATGTCACTAATCCATGTCTCCATGTGAGTCCCTTCACATTAGCAAGATCTGTCCTCCGGGCTACCAGGAGGCAAAGGCTAAGACGTCGGCCTCAACTCCCAGCTCTTCCGACACTCAAAAGATCGACACTTCCGGACTCGGCACTACCCGGTGTTTTTAGTACCGTGGGACATTGCCTTGCCAAAACCTCTTAAGCTTCGGGCATGCCCAAAACATGTGGACATGGTTTGCTGGGCTTCCCGCGCACCTCTCACACCTGTTCTCTACCCCGAAAAAACTTGCTCATCCAAGCGCACTGTCATTGTGCCCGGTGGACTACCTTACATTGTATCAGGCTAAGCCTGGCACATGATGAGGATGTATTAACCCTGCTTAGGGCATCCGCCCACAGACCCTGCCACCTCTCCTCTTAGCTCATCCTCCCACTTGCCCTTGAGCTCCTCCACCAGAGTTTCCTCCGCCTCCGAGAGCTCCTGGTAAATATCCAATACCTTCCCCTCTCCCACCCAGGTACTGCAGACTACTCTATCCTGTATCCCCCATGGCATCAGCAGCAGAAAGGCCGGAACCTGCTTTCTCAGGAAGTCTTGCACCTGCAAATACCTGACGAACCCCCCTCCACTATCCGTCCCTCTTCTCTTCTTCCCCCCCCTTCCCCCCCCCCCCCCCCCCCCCCCCCCCCTCCCCAAAGTAAGAGATGCCGTTCTCTCTTCCCCCCCCCCCCCCCCCCCCCCCCCCCCCCCCACCCCACTGGGTTGCTGCTGCTGTCGACCGAACTCCATCTAACGCTCCACGAGATAGTCTAGGAACGGTTGCCACCGCCTGGAGAACCCATGCACAGACCCTCTCAGGGCAAACTTTATCCTTTTTCAACCTGAGAAACCCTGCCATTTCATTTATCCAGGCTTCCACACTGGGGGGGCTTCGCATTTTTCCACACTAACAAGATCCTTGCCGGCTACCAGGGACGCAAAGGCCAGAATGCCGGCCTCTTTCGCCCCCTGCACTCCCGGCTCGTCCGCTACTCCAAATAGTGTTAGCCCCCAGCTTGGCTTGACCTGAACTTTCACACCTTAGATACTGTTCTCGCAACTCCCCTCCAGAACCCACCCAGTGCCGGGGCATGACCAAAACATATGGACATGGTTCGCCGGGCTTCTTGAGCACCTCCCACATCTGTTCTCCACCCCAAAGAACCTACTCGGCCTCGCCCCCCGCCATATGCGCTTCTATGAACCACCTTAAATTGTATCAGGCTAAGCCTGGCACACGAGGAAGAGGAATTAACCCTACTTAGGGCATCAGCCCATAGACCCTCCTCAATCTCCTCCCCCAGCTCCTCTTCCCATTTACCCTTCAGCTCCTCTACCAAAGCCTCCCCCTCTTCTTTCATCTCCTGGTATATCGTCGACACCTTGCCCTCTCCGACCCACACACCCGAAGTCACCCTGTCTTGAATCCCCTGTGCCGGGTGCAGCGGAATTCCCTCACCTGCCGCCTCACAAACGCCCTCACTTGCATGTACCTGAAGGCATTTCCCGGGGGTAGTCCAAATTTCTCCTCCAGCGCCCCTAAGCTCACAAACGTCCCATCGATGAACAGGTCCCCCATTCTTCTAATCCCTGCCCGATACCAGCTCTGAAACCCCCCTGTCCATCCTCCCTGGGACAAACCGATGGTTATCTCTGATCGGGGACCACACCGAGGCTCCCATCGCGCTTCTATGTCGTCTCCACTGCCCCCAGATCTTTAGCGTTGCCGCCACCACCGGACTCGTGGTGTACCTTGTCGGTCGAGAGCGGCAGCGGTGCCGTCACCAGCGCCCCCAGGCTCGTTCCTTTGCAGGACGCCATCTCCAGCCTCTTCCATGCCGCCCCCTCTCCCTCCATCACCCACTTACGGATCATCGCCACGTTGGCTGCCCAATAGTAGCACCCAGATTTGGCAACGCCCGCCCTCCCTATCTCTACTACGCTCCAGGAACCCCCTCCTTACCCTCGGGGTCTTGCTCGCCCACACAAATCCCATAATGCTCCTGCTTACCCTCTTAAAAAAGGCCTTGGTAATCACAATTGGGAGGCATTGGAATACAAAAAGAAACCTTGGGAGGACCACCATTTTAATCGACTGTAGCCTGCCTGCTAGCGAGAGTGGCAACATGTCCCACCGTTTAAAATCCTCCTCCATCTGTTCCACCAGCCTCGTCAAGTTAAGTTTGTGCAGCTCCCCCCAGCTCCTAGCTACCTGGATCCCCAAGTATCGAAAGCTCCTCTCCGCCCTCCTCGACGGTTGGGCGTCTATCCTTCTTCCCTGATCCCCCGGATGCATCACAAAGAGCTCACTCTTTCCCACATTGAGCTTATAGCCCGAGAAGTCCCCAAACTCCCTTAGGATCTGCATGACCTCAACCATCCCCTCCACTGGATCCGCCACAAACAGCAACAGGTCGTCTGCGTACAGCGACACTCGATGCTCCTCTCCCCCTTGGACCACCCCCCTCCATTTCCCCGACTCCCTTAACGCCATGGCCAAAGGTTCAATTGCTAATGCAAACAGCAGAGGGGACAGGGGGCACCCCTTCCTCGTCCCTCGATACAGCCGGAAATACTCCGACCTCCGCCGGTTCGTGACCACACTCGCCACCGGTGCTCTATACAGGAGCTTACCCCAACTAATAAACCCTCCCCCGAACCCAAACCTCCTCAACACTTCCCAGAGATACTCCCACTCTACTCGGTCAAAGGCCTTCTCCGCGTCCATAGCTGCCACTATCTTCGCCTCTCCCTCCACCGATGGCATCATAATCACATTCAGTAGCCTCCGCACATTGGTATTTAGCTGTCTGCCCTTTACAAATCCCGTCTGGTCCTCGTGAATCACCCCCGGGACACAGTCCTCAATCCTCGTAGCTAACACTTTTGCCAGCAACTTCGCATCTACGTTGAGGAGCGAGATCGGCCGGTACGACCCGCATTGCAGTGGGTCCTTATCCCGCTTCAGGATCAAAGAGATTGTCGCCTCTGACAGGGTCCCCCTCTCCCTTGCCTCATTGAAAGTCCTTATCAGCAACGGGGCTAACAGGTCTACATACTTTCTATAGAACTCCACCGGGAACCCATCCGGTCCCGGGGCCTTCCCTGCCTGCATGCTCCCCAGTCCTTTAACCATCTCCTCCACCCCAATTGGTGGCCCCAAACCAGCCGCCTCCTGCTCCTCCACCCTCGGGAACCTCAGTTGGTCCAAGAATCGTTGCATCCCCTCTTTTCCCCCTGGGGGCTGCGACCTATACAGCTCCTCGTAGAAGGCCTTGAATGCCTCATTCACTTTCATCGCACTCCGCACCGTAGTTCCCCTTCCATCCTTGACTCCACCTATTTCCCTCTCTGCCATCCTCTTACGGAGCTGATGTGCCAGCATCCGGCTCGCCTTCTCCCCATATTCATACATCGCCCCCTGTGCCTTTCTCCACTGTGCCTCTGCCTTCCCTGTGGTCAACAGGTCGAACTCCGTCTGGAGACTTCGCCTCTCCCTGAGTAGTCCCTCATCTGGGGCCTCTGCATATCTCCTGTCCACTCTTAAAATCTCCCCCACTAACCTCTCCCTTTCCATGCCCTCTTTCCCCAATGAGCCCTGATGGAGATTAACTCTCCCCTAACCACTGCCTTCAGCGCCTCCCATACTACTCCCACCTGCACCTCCCCGTTGTCGTTGGTCTCCAGATACCTTTCGATGCACTCCCGCACACTTCCTCGTCTGCCAGCAGTCCCACATCCAACCGCTACAGCGGGCGTTGGTCCCTCTCCTCCCCCATCTCTAACTCCACCCAGTGCGGGGCGTGGTCTGAAATGGCTATGGCCGAATACTCGTCCCCACCACTTTCGAGATCAATGTCCTGCCCAGAACAAAAAAATCTATCCGGGAGTAGGCCTTGTGTACATGGGAGAAAAAAGAGAATTCTCTAGCCAAAGGCCTGGCAAATCTCCACGGATCTACTCCCCCCATCTGGTCCATAAACCCCCTGAGCACCTTGGCCGCAGCTGGCCTCTTTCCGGTCCTGGATCTGGAGCGATCCAGTGCTGGGTCCAACACCATGTTGAAGTCCCCACCCATTATCAAACTTCCTACCTCCAAGTCTGCAATACGCCCCAACATACGTTTCATGAATCCAGCGTCATCCCAATTCGGGGCGTATACATTTACCAATACCACCCCCGTCCCCTGCAACCTACCACTCACCATCACGTATCGGCCTCCGTTGTCCACCACTATGTTCTTGGCCTCAAACGACACCCACTTCCCCACCAGTATTGCCACCCCTCTATTCTTCGCATCCAGCCCCGAATGGAACACCTGTCCTTCCCATCCCTTTCTTAACCTGACCTGATCTGCCACCTTCAGATGTGTCTACTGAAGCATGACCACGTCTGCCTTCAGTCCCTTTAAGTGCGCGAACACTCGGGCCCTCTTAACCGGCCCATTTAGGCCTCTCACATTCCACGTAATCAGCCGGATTGGGGGGCTACCCCTCCTTCTCCCCCCCCCCCCCCCCCAGCCGACTAGCCAGCTCCTATTTTAGGCCAGTCCCGTGCCCGCATCTCCTGCACCCTCCAGTGCCCCAGATGGGGAACCCCCGCCCCGACCACCTCTTCCATTTTCAGTTCCCCCTTGGCCATTGCAGCAGCAACCCTATTGTACCCCCCTCCCCGCTAGATCCAAATCTGGCTCTTTTGCTCCCCCCATAATACTTCCATTAGTCAGCTGACGCCTGCTGACCCCGGCGTGGAAATCCCTCCTCCTCCTTGCGCTCCTCCATTTCCCCCCCCTCCCTAGCGCGGGAAAAAGCCTGCGCTTTCCTAAGCCAGCCCCGCCCCCTGTGGCGCAGATCCTGTTGCGGCCTTATCCTAATTCCCCCATCCCCGAGTCTCGCCTCCCTCCAGCACCGACGCCCACATTCCTCACTTTACCCCCCTTCAAAAACTCTTTCGCCCATCCCCATCCATTGTCCCAACCTTAAACATTCTTTACCCATATTTGTTACCCATATTTACAACCCTGTATACAGTCAACATCTCCCCCACTACCACAGCCCCTCAGTTCGAGTCCAATTTTTCCGTTTGGATAAAGGTCCAAGCCTCTTCTGGCGTTTTGAAATAGTGGTGTCGGTCCTGGTACGTGACCCACAGTCGCGCTGGCTGCAGCATTCCGAATCTCACCCTTTTTTTATGCAGCACCACCCGCCTTGGCCCGATTGAAGCCAGCTCTCCACTTTGCCACCTCCACGCTCCAGTCCTGGTAGACTCGGATCACCGCATTCTCCCATCTACTGCTCCGCTCATTCTTGGCCCATCTCAGGACACTCTCTCTGTCCGCGAAACGATGGAACCTCGCCACTATCGCCCTTGGCGGCTCACCAGCCTTGGGTCTCCTCGCCAGGACCCGGTGAGCCCCTTCTAGCTCCAGGGGGCTTGGAGAGGCCTCCGCACCCATCAGCGAATGGAGCATCGTACTCACATACGCCCCAACATCAGCCCCCTCCACTCCTTCGGGGAGACCCAGAATCCGGAGATTCTTCCACCGCGACCTGTTCTCCAGGACTTCGAATCTCTCGGCCCACCGCTTGTGCAGCGCCTCGTGCGCCTCCATCTTCACCGCCAGGCCCAAGATCTCGTCCTCGTTCTCATTAGTTTTTTCCTTCGGAGCTCTATCGCCTGGGCCTTCTGGGTCGCCTTCAGCCCCTCGATCGCCAACAGCATTGGCACCAGCACCTCCTTTTTAAGCTCCTCCACGCAGCGCCTGAGAAACTCCTGCTGGTCCGGCCCCCATGCTGCTCGATCTCCGCCCTCCGCCATCTTGTTTACTCCCCCTCGTTTCTGCCGCTGCTCCAAAGCCTCTTTTTTTTTTTGTCCCTCCACTGCTAGTCCCCTCCATACACGACGGAAGGGGGGGACCTTACTTCACCTTCCCACACGGGATTAGATCAAAAAAGTTCCGTTGGGGCTCCTCCGGCGAGCCCAAAAGTCCGTTCTAGCGGGAGCTGCCGAAATGTGCGGCTTAGCTCCGCATCGCCGCAACCGGAAGTGACCTGTTTATGATTCCTGCCCTCGTTTCTTGCCCTAGCTGTCATAGAATAATAGAATCCCTGCAGTGCAGAAGGAGCCATTCGGCCCATCAAGCCTGCACGACCCTCTGAAAGAGCACCCTACTTAGGCTCTATCCCTGCAACCCCATAACCCCACTTAACCCCCACATCTTTGGACACTATGGATCAATTTAACATTCCCAACCGACCTAAACCTCAACATTTTTGGATTGTGGGAGGAAACTGGAGCACACTGAGGAAACTCACACAGATGCTGGGAGAAAGTGCAACCTCCACACAGTTAGTCACCCAAGGCTGGAATTGAACCCGAGTCCCTGGTGCTGTGAGGGAGTACTGCTAACCACTGTGCCACCGTGCCGCCTCTTGGGACCTTTTCCTATCTTGAGAATTTTTCCTTTCCCTCCCTGATTTTTGGAACCACCTTCAGTTTGGGACTTGCTTTCTGCCCCATTGCGTTGGGCTGCCTGCTCTGGCATTTTCTGTGGAACGCTTCGTCCAACTGAACTGACTACTTTTGCTGTCTCTCTAGGCCCCTTGTTGCTATACAACAGCATTGTTTTCCTACTTTAAAAGTCGTAAAATCTCATGAAAATACAACCATCTTTTAAAGTTTCCGTCACCAACTTTTCGATGCATGGATTGAGCAGAAGTTACTTTTAGAATAGCGTTCAGATGTGTGTCAGTCAAATTATAATGTAGTTTGGATTTGTTACTATTCGTTACTGAAGAAGGTTACTAACAGAAGGATGTGTAAAAAAACTGATAGTATTTTTGAGGCTTTGTAATTCTCCCCTAAATAGTCGTAAAACTCCTGGATTTTCAATGTTTAAAAACCTCTTCAGTTTTGTGTCACACTGAGGATCAGTGAGTTCCATTTACAATTCAGTAGGAGTGTTTTCCACAGAAAAAGAAAATAGGGTGCTGAATAACTTAAATAAATGTTCTTGTCCCCTAAATTCTGAAAGTCTTTCCTCAAACACTTCTCAGTTCAGCCATCTTTTATACGTATCTCTTCAAAGTCTCATTACCTGAAGTGTCATTAATTCCAGGCAGTGACATCAATGGGGGAAAATATACTGGTCCGGAAAGGAGTCCACACTGAGCTGAACAGGTTGAATCAAAAGGAAAAATGTTTCATGCAACAGAACAAGAGTCCAGAGCAGTTACTCCCACACTCTCGTAAGTGTCCCATGACCTGATTAAGGTTTCATTAGCGTCCCATGACCTGCTTAAACCCAGGTTGCGTCAGGCACCAACTAACTGCACATGTTCCTCCGTCACATTAATACTTTCATCAGTACCGTGTATAAACCGAGCTAGCTGTGCTACATCACATGCATCCGTGCTTTCATCAATCACAATTGTTTTCACCTTATCCTACACCTGATTTGTCAAATTTTCTGATAATTCACAAATTCTGTTGGCAGCTGATTTTCTCGAAAAACTAATATTTTGAAAACATTGTTATCTGGACAACAGTGTTCGCAGCTTTCATCGTGCATTTTTATTTTTCAGAAAATGACATTGAAAAAGCTGCAATTCTTTGAGCAATTATAAAACTTGCTTTTAATGCACTGTCACTTATGTTACGCACATTTGTAAATGTGCATTGTTGCTTTTTCAATGACCGAGTGGCAGAATTGGAATAATGTGGCATATTTCATAGTGTATTTTAATGTTGCATTCTTTGGCAACATAATCTATTTGGAAACAAATTAAACATTTAAGGCGTTCCACTAGTTTAGGAGTTTCTTCACAAGTACAAGAGTTTCTTTTTGCTTAAATACACAACATTCTTCATAGACATAGGGCTGGATAGAGTAGATGGGGAGAAACTCCCCGCTCTTAAAAGGATTAAGAACGAGAGGGCACAGATATAAAGTGATTTGCCAAAGAAGCAAATGGAATTGGAGAAAAAACATTTTTGCACACAACTGGTTCAGGTCTGGAATTCACTACCTGGAAGTGTGACATAGAGTTTTATAGCACAGCAAGAGGCCCTTCGGCCCACCATGTCTGCACCGGCCATCAAGCACCTATCCTAATCCCATTTTCCAGTATAGTATGGTGGATGCAGATTCAATTGAGATATTGAAGAAGACATTAAATTATTACTTGAATAGACACAATGTACAGGAATATGGGGAAAAGGCATGTGAATAGCACAAGCCATGATACTCATTTGGAGAGCTGGTGCAGAAGCAATGGGCCAAATAACCTCCTTCTGCGCCATGACAATTCTATGACATGGTAAAGTATATTTTATATTGCAAATAATTCTGCAGCTATCTACATATGCACCTACTGATTTCCAGTTCGAAGTGATATAGGCCTAAATTGTACGCTTATGACAAATTGATAGCTTCTGCTTAAAATACGCTGTACTAAAATGGCGACAAAGCTGCTTGTGCACCTAATGAGGTTAGTTGTACTGTGAGGCAGTGGCAAAGTGGTATTGTCGTGGGATCTGAGTTCGAATCCCACCTTGGCAGATGGTGAAATTTGAATTCAATAAAAATCTGGAATTAAAAGTTTAATGATGACCATGACACCATTGTCGATTGTAAAAACCCATCTGGTTCATTAACGTCCTTTAGGAAAGGAAATCTGTGGTCCTTACCCGACTTGGCCTACATGTGACTTCAGATCCACAGCAATGTGGTTGACTCTTAAATTGCCTCCGGGATGGGCAATAAATGCTGGTCCAGCCAGTGACGGCCACATCCCACGAATGAATAAAAACAAAATGCGCACACTTCCTCGCCGCCAGTAAGCACCAGCTTCACTCTAGCTTTGCATCTAATGAAAGCAATTATATTCCTGAATTAAACCAGGATTTAATCAGGGTAGAGAAAAATACTGGACTGTACAATTCACATCGTGTTAATTTATGAATAAACTGCAACAGTACGTTTTTAATTGGCTTGGCAACCTTACCAGCCCAGATGCATTGACACCCCTGCTCAATAGCAAAGACTGATGTAAAAAACACTTTTTCAATTCATCTGCCATTTCCTTATTTCCTATTAATAATTCCCCAAATTAAATTCTATAGGACCAACGCTCGCTTCATTAACTTCTTAAAAATACCCGTAGAAATTTTTACTTAGGGCAGCACGGTGGCGCAGTGAGTAGCACTGCTGCCTCACGGCGCCGAGGTCCCAGGTTCGACCCCGGCTCTGGGTCACTGTCTGTGTGGAGTTTGCACATTCTCCCCATGTTTGCGTGGGTTTCGCCCCCACAACCCAAAAAGATGTGCAGGGTAGGAGGATTGGCCATGCTAAATTGCCCCATAATTGGAAAAAATGAATTGGGTACTCTAAATTTAAAAAAAAAAAAAAGAAATTCTTACTTTGGGGTGATCTTCCCAAAAGAGAACAAAGTCTCCAGAGTGCTGTGAGTTGCGTGTTTTCTGGCACTCTCAGTGCCAAAAAACACATGGCTATTCAATGCGACTTGCTTTGAATAAGGGACCTGAACGGGAATGCGCAGCCAAGGCCGCACTTTTGCTAACTTTTGGTTGGCTCTTAATCACGTTTGCTCAAGAGTCGCCAGGTATCCTCCGACACCGCCACCAGGTTTAGAACCGAATACTGATCAATGACTCGATACACCAGTTAGTAAGTTCAAAAGCAATGCTCATTTATTTACACACAGTCAAATCTACTCATGCATAAACTCTACAAACTAAACTACCACTATTACTAAAGCCTATACTTAGCTTCGGGCGCCCACTCAGTCAGGAACAATGGCCGTTGCTCGGTTCTGAGGCTGCTGGGTTGAGCTGTTTACAGGGTAGCAACTAGGAGCGTCTATCTCGTAGCGTGCGGAGACTTGGAACTTACTTGGTCTGGTGCAGCTGCTGGGCTGGTCTCTCTCTTCGGTGAGAGCCCAAGCCAAAGGAAGGCGTTCTCCCTTGGGGGATACCTTTTATACGGAAAAGGGGCTTTGCACGCTTTTGGGCGGGCCTTGAACTTGGCCTCAACTAATTGGGTCTTTCCCAATCATCTGTATCGATTTTCCTCCAATAGAGGGGTGGTTTCCTGATCGCTGGGCGTGTCCTGGTGACTGTCAGTCTGCTTTGTCTTGGCTTCTTCTGGCGCCGGGGAGTCTGCCTTAACATTGTGTATCTAAATGTTTCCCTTTTGTCCGCGGAGATGGCTCATTAGTATGCAGATTGTTTGGTAGTTTCTGTCCTGTCTGAGAGTTTACGGTTCTAATTAACAGACAGAGCTAGCACCTGCTTATTTCTTAGCATTGTCCAATTTTCCCTGCTTTCTTTGCAGGTGTCCATTTTGTAATCGGGACGTGGCCATCCCAGATGGCTACAGCACATAGCCCCGTTTTTACATTGGGGAGCTCCGCTTGCCGGAACTCACCATTGTAGCTAGAGATAGTGTCCTGATCTCCAAGGCTCGTAAAAGAACCCCTCCGCCCCCGAACACAACATGGGAGTTTCCCCAGACCCCCCCCAACACCCACGGCGGGCAATCCTGGCCCAATCGCGCGTGCAAAAAAAATCCAGCGTGGCACCTTGGCTGTGCCCCTGCTAGCTGGCAGTGCCACCTGGGTACCTTGTCAGTGCCAGGCTGGCACTGCCAGGGTATCCAAGTGACACCAGCAGTGCCAAGGCACCACCCTGCCCAAAGGGCATGCAGCTGCGGGCCTCTGATTCCCTTGGATTCCTCCACGAGTGCCATTACGTCTGGTCCCCGTTTGTCCCAAGGCCCGAGGTCTCCGATGCAAAGGGATTGAATCCCAAAGCCTCGGGTACCTGGGCAGCACGGTGGCGTAGTGGGTTAGTCTTGTTGCCTCACGATTCTCCCCGTGTTTGCGTGGGTTTCAACCCCCCAGCCCAAAGATGTGCAGGATAGGTGGATTGGCCACACTAAATTGTCCTTTAATTGGAAAAAATGAATTGGGTACTCTAAATTTAAAAAAAAAAGCCTCGGGTACCTTGGGAATCTGCACATTAGAGTAAGGCTTACTGCCTCGCTTTAAAATGTAGATTTGCTAAAAAGTGATCCCGCCCATTGTGTTGAATCGCGCGAGGAGTTGCAAGCTGGGTAGATCCCAGGAGTGGTGAGCTGCTTTTCCAGCGCTGCGTGGCCGGTGGATCGCACCCTATCTATTTTTAAATTTCTAGCTAGCTATTTCCTCATACTCTTAATTTTTCCCTATTTACTAATATTTTTGTCAATCTTTATTTTTTAATGTTTTTTTCAATCTTCTGACCTGGCTACATCTTTGTTCAGTTATATGCATTGTCTTCAGTTTTATTCTATCTACCATCTTGTTGCCTAGAATGAAAAGCAGATGAGCTCAAGTGCTCCAGCGAGCCAAACATTCATGATATTGTGGTGAATGTGTGCCCTGGTATGCTTTTAAGACCACTGTCTCCCAGAGTTGAGATATTGAAGAGTTTGTGTGGGCAGAGGTGTGTTGGAGAATTTGGAACTGCTCTTACCACAACCTAGGTGGAGGTCTTAAATGTAGCTTCAGTCTCTCCCTACGTTCCCTTGGAATTGAATTGCTCACATCAGGAGCAGGATTCTCCGGTCGCTGATGCAGAAATCACGTTCGGCGATCGGCCAGAGAATCCCCGTTTGCGACAAAATCAGGGGCAGCGCCGCTTTCACGATGCTCCGCCCCCTCCAAACCGGCATACTCTCTGGGTACGCCGCACACCATATCGACGGCCTCATTGTTAACTGAGGCCTTGCCCCCGATACTCCGCCCCGACCGGCTTCGCTCCCGACAGTGTGGGTCTCTCATGCTACTTTTTGTCGGGAACGCGGCATGTCGGCTGCGGACTTGTCCAGCGTCGCCACAGTCGGGGGAGAGCCAATCCGTGGGAAGGAGGGGACTTTGGCAGGTGCTGGGGGCACTGTTGGGGGGTGGTCCCGGAGTCGCGAGCCTGGCCAGGGTGGGCGGGGGAGGGGGGCACTATTTGGCAGGCCGGGTCCGCACGTGGCCGGTGCCATGTTGAATGGCGCAGCTGCTGCAGGCCGCCACAGTATGCATGCGCGGCCATGGACCTGACAATTCTCCGGCTGTATCGGCAGCTAGAGCCGGGTGCTCTACGCTACTTGCCTGCTAGCCTCCCACCAAACGGAGGATCAGTGGCCGATTTGCGCCAATTTTTCGGTCTAAAGTGCCACCGTTCCCACGCCAGCGTCAAGACATAGCCTGAAAATCGGAGAATCCTGTCCCAGATTTTCAGCATATCTTTGGGTACAATTAAATACTTGGGAGATTTCATCTATGAACATCTCTTGGCAGGCAGCATGGTGGCGCAGTGGTTAGCACTGCTGCCTACAGCGCTGGGTTCGAATCCAGGCCCTGGGTCACTGTCCATGTGGAATTTGCACATTCTCCCCGTGTCTGCGCGGGTCTCACCCCCACAACCTAAAGATGTGCAGGGTAGGTGAACTGGCGACGCTAAATTGCCCCATAATTGGAAAAATAAATAATTGGGTACTCTAAATTTATTTTAAAACATGAACATCTCTTGTGCAAGGGAAAGCTAAAGTTTGTGATCATTTTATGCAGGTTACTTGGATCATTTGTGTGACAATCTGGAATGATGATCAATACTGCATAATATAAATGTTTCTGGCTATTATGCCAATTCTATTTTAATTTTAATTTAGAATATTATGAGTGGACAAAATACTCCATTAAGAGCTAGCTTCCATCACAAACTGCTTCAAATGTTGCTGCTGTAACCCCTTGATAAAATATAAATACTTCAACAAATAAAACTTGCAATTACATTAACTTAATTCATGTTTTCAAAATTTCAGAAAATTGTCAGAAATTCCAGCTTTCCAAATAAAGCTGGAACAGTTTTCTTACATATTTCTGTTGATGTTTTCCTTTACTCCATGGGGAGATTTACAAAAGGCAGGTACTTGTAAATGGCAATTTCTCCTATCAAGAATTTTTTTTAAATGACACACCGCTTTTAAACTTAAATTATAGAACATGAGAATGGTTGCAACTCTGCCCTTTCCCCAACACCCTGCACATTTTTTCTCTTCAGTAATTATCTTATTCCCATTGAAAGCCACAACTGAATCTGCCTCCACCACACACTCAGGCATTGCATTCCAGATCCTCACTGCATAAGAAAGGTTTTCTTCATGGCCACTGGTTCTTTTGCCAATGACCTTAAATCAGTATTCACTGGATCTTGATTTTTCCATCAGTGGAAATAGTTTCTTCCCTCTCCCTTGTCCAGACCTCTATCACATCTCTCTTTATCCTTCTCTAGCTCAGTGGCTCTCAAAGAGAGCAACATAAATAGGATGGGCCATTCAGCATCCTTCTGTGCTGTAACCATTCGATCTGCTTGCCTTGACTTTGACTTTTATATGTGTGAAGTGCCGTGTTGAAGTCTTATATTCTGACCTGCAGTTTTAAATAATGCTTTTGTTTTGTATTACTTATAACTAAAACGTAATACGGAGAACATTTCAGAAAGCAGAGTTGTTTGGAGCAAGTATAAACTGAGGATCCGAGAGACTCAACTGAGGCGCTACACTGATAGGAAGGTGTCATTATGGTGCAATATGATTTCAGAGGCAGTTTTCATTGTAATTATATACATATACATTAATGGTTAAAAACAAGTTGCTGCAAATTTGTAACAAAGCAAGGTGAATTGAGATTTTGTGAATAGATTGTGTTCAAAGATTTAGATTTTATTTCTAATATTAAATAATAATCTTTATTATTGTCACAAGTAAGCTCACATTAACACTGCAATGAAGTTACTGTGACAAGCCCCTAGTCGCCACATTCCGGCGTCTGTTCGGGTACACCGAGGGAGAATTCAGAATGTCCAATATTGCATGTTGGAATGGAGAGTGTGCCTAAAGTGACCTAGAGAAGCACCACCAATGGAAAGTTATGGAATGCGTTAAGCCATGAGCCGCTGCAGGTTACTGAGAGAAGACACCAAGGGAAAGAGCGGAGCACTTCCAGTGAAGAGTTGGGAAGGAAGTCGAACCCGGGACAAACTGGATGAAATGCTTGAGGCCTGACTGAGAATAGATCTGATAACGATGTGGCTGAAATGGCCGGAATATAATTATACATGAACAACAGATTTGAAAGAACAAGAATAATAATCAAAGGCAATATGTGCCTCAGGCCAAGAATGAAATTTAGAAGGGCTGGAAGCGAGAGAAAGCAAGTACTAGCTGGGATGTCACTAAGCAAGACACTTAAAAATTAAAATGTAAAATTTTTTTAAATCAACTTGGACCAAGTAGTGATAAAAATTAAAATTGTCGTTTAAAACGTCAGCCAGCAGATGGAGCTGTGCAAAAGGTTAGGCAAAGTTTCAGACCACCACGCATTCCAGAGAACGTGAAAGTTCGAGATCACCATCTACTGGTGCCACACACAACTGCCACAATTGTGCCGAAATATTTCCAAAACTATTCCAATAACATGCAAGCTTCTGATCTTACTATCCCATTTACCAACTTTGGTGTTGCTTTAAGGAAGGCAATTAATATACTCTTCTTTTAACCGCTACCACTCCATTTTTGGTGCCAGTCTTGTCTGCTGCATCTCTCTTTATTCTGTTTTGCTTGACGTGTGCATCGCTGACCAAGCCAGCATTTATTGCCATCTTTATTTGCCCTTAATGGTGAGGGATGAGCACTGCCTGCAACTGCTGCAATCCATGCCCCATTAGATGCTTAGATGCTCTTGTTAATATTTTTGTAGTTTCCTGAGGAAACGTGTTTTCAATGGACTGGCCTTTAACCTCCTGTCCCTTATATATTTCTGATACATAGATGATGGCCCGAATTCTCCGGCCGTTAGGAATTTCTTTTCCCGTTGGCAGCGCATCATCACCCATAGGTTCCGGATGGTGTGGGGTGACTTCAATGAGAAATCCCTTGTGACAAGCGATTTTCTTTTCATTTCATTGACAAGCCGTGGGAAGATAGAATCCCGCCTCCAGCGAACGGCTTGCTGCTGAGAAACAATGGCTGGAGGACTGACGAATCTAGCCTGATATGTTTGCTGTATATAAACGTTGCAATATAAATCCTGCCCATTTTGGGCGGGATCACTTTTTAGCAAATCTGCATATTAGAGCAAGACAGTTAGTCTCACTTTAATGTGCAGATTCCTGAGGTAACCAAGATGTAAAATCTACCCATTCGCCTTGGAGACCTCAGGCAAGCGTAGTTCAGCACTGTCCCACGACACGACTTCCCCAGCCCCAACGCACTATGGGAATGTCCCCGCTCCCCCTATACCTGCGCAGGGCACTCCTGGCCCGATCGCTAGCACGCAAAATGCCAGGTTGGCACCTTTGCAGTGCTGTTGGCAGTGCCATCTGAGCACCTTGGCAGTATCAGCGGGCACCCAAATGTCTTCTGCACTGAAGGAATTCTATGATTTGTGAGGTAATAATTTCAAATAAGATGGGGTGTTGGGCGATGAGACAGTAGTTTGCAAGGGCATTTTGGTTTTCTGAGAAGAAGGCTTTTGACAACAGATTTAAATGAGAGGGAAGCACCTGAATAGAGAAAACTGTAGATGAGTTGTCAGATTTAGTGGACAAGTAGAGGAAACAAGAGGTGGGTCTCACGCACAAGATGAACTCAGAGATGGCATAAGGGGAGATGGGAGAAAAACCAGCAAAATATCTGAAGTCAGGGTAAGGGAAGTTGGAAACTTTAGAGGAAGTTTAGCCTGATAGGCTAGTGGCAGCGAGAGACTCAGCAACGTTAGCTGACCAGATGTTCACGATCTTGGTGACAACAAAGCCGTGCTAACCAACTTACTGTTGGAGGTGGAGGTGAAGCTGTAGACAATGGTGAAGAAGGGTTTAAAGAGAATAATTTGCGGTAGAAAAAAGAAGCTGGGAGTTACCTTTTGGAACCTAAAAATGTGATGGGGCATTTTGATTACAACTGATTCATTTTCACATCGAGTACAAGGTAAAGAGTTTGCCTGGGATTTTTCAGTGCAGCACATAAAAGTGGCGCTTGTTGCAAAGAAACAAAGCAAAGTCTTAATGGCAGAACAATGGACAGCTCTGTGTGAAAGTGAAAACATGAAATCAAGATGAAGACTGGCCCTTGGCATAGAAAAAGCACAAATCAAAATGTCAGACAGAGTTCCTGGTCTGAAGTTATTGAACTCCATTTTGAATGCAGAAGGCTGTAAAGAGCCTTATTTGAAGATGAGGTGCTGTTCCTCAAGCTAGAATTGGGTTTACTGCAACGTTGCAGCAGGCCGAGGAGAGATATGCGAGTATGAGAGCAAGGTAGTGAATTGAAATGGCAAGCAACGAGAAGGTTGAGATCATGCTTGCTGAGTGAGCGGAGATGTTCTACAAAGTGGTCATCTACTCCGTGTTTGGTCTCCCGAATGTAGAGGAGACAACATTGTGAACAGCGACTACTGCATACAAAATTGCAAGAAGTACACATAAATTGCTGCTTCACCTGCAAGGAGTGTTTGGGGGCTTGAACAGTGAGTAGAGAGGAGGTAAAAGGGCAGGTGTTACATTTCCTGTGATTTCATAGAAGTGCCTGGGGAGAGACAAAATGTTATGGTGATAGAGGAGCAATGTTTTGCAGTTATGATCTGGAAGGTGGTAATTGCCATGCTAACCAAATCCCAAAAGGAAACTTGGCCAGCTACCACAGCGATTTTTAATTTGTATTTTACTATGAAGGAATATATGTGCTGAAGTCAGGAGTCTCAAATTCCAGCAACACTTTTCAGATGTTAAATAGGAAATAAAAACATTTATTAAGAAAGGAAAACGTAAACATGCAAGATTACATTTACAAAGAAAATTTACACAGCACATTTTCCCAAAAATGATTTCTACTTGGTTAGACTCCCAAATAAACACCCATTAATCTGTAAGAAATTCCAGTAATTTTACAAGGCACCCTCTTACTATAGGAAAGATATACAAGACTTCTCTCTCTCACTCCACTGGAGAATTTAAAAAAGTTTTCGAACAAAGCTCTTCTTTTTGAAAACAACAGACCCTCCTCAGTAAAGCAAGAGTCCAGCTCACAGGACTTCACACACATCAGTTCCAGCAGAGAGCACACTCCAGGGTCTTTCTTAGCCATTCCACCAATGCAACCACCAACCTTACATTAAATTAAGTATGTTTTTTTTTCTTTTGGCTTGAACACCACTGTGCATAACATCTCTCTGAACTTAACTGCCTTCAAAATATAAATTTCTTAAATGTTCTCTATTGCCCTCCACTCTTGAGTCAAATAAAACATAATAACCTTTCCCAAGTTTACTTGTGATCTTTGTTAAATTGTAAACTCCTTTGAAATGCAACAGCTAACACTCCAAATCATCACTTATCTCCTAATGCAAATTTCTACCCATGTTGTGTTTACGTAGAACATTCAACTTGGCCCTATTCATTTTAAGTGCCTGCTTTTCACACTTAACCCGGTTGATGGTTCTGACTCTGTTTTATTAAATCTCACACAGACACACACACAAGCTTGCTTCCCAGACTACCACAGTAGACCCCAAGAATATATATTTTAAAAATGTCTTCACACCTCTGTCCTTACAGAAAATGAATCGCCATAATGCTAAAAAGATGTTTTTATTTCTCAACCCATTCAACATCCTTTCCTATATTCATCTATACAAGCAGAATTATTATACTATAAGATACATTCATTAAACATGACAATATGGACAAGTCTTTTGGCAAAATGGAGTTCATTTCAGCCCAATCTCCATGATCCAGTCCCCAATCTTTTTGAACTTTAAATGCATGTGCCATTAAATTGGATCCTCCAGACACATGTATAATTTGTAAATTAAATGTTTGCAGTAATAAACTCCACCTGAATAGTCTGGTATTCTGGTTTCAAAACTTTTCCAGTAAAATTTCAAAGAATTAAGGCCTGTATAATTTGCTTTCAACATAAATCTCAAAATGCTGCAAAGCTAACATCAGACTTAGAGTTTCTTTCTCGATGAGTGAATGTATTCTACTGACTTTTCAATTCCCAGTTCTCCAGCACCAACACCAATGGCACTCGCATCAATGGCCACCTTAAACTGCTTTGTGTAATTCGGTGCTGCTAGAACCGGTGTCGTAATCAGCACGGTTTTCAAACTGTCAAATGCATTATGACACTCTTGTGTCCATCAAAACTTTCTGGTTTTTTAATAATTGGGTCAGTGGAGCAACCAACTGCTAGAATTTGGCACAAACGTTATCCCAAGAAATCTCAAAACTTCTCATTTTGTTGTAGCCACTGGGAATTCCACAATGCCTTTTACTTTTGCACTTTGTGAGGCCACTTGACCATGTCCAACAGTGTGGCCTACATATGTAACTTGCACTTTCACAAATTCACTTAGCCAAGTTTATAACAAAATTAGCTTTTTGCAGTCGATCAAACAGTTCCTTCAAATGTTGCAAATGCTCCCCCACATTTGACTGAAAACTTACCAAGTCATCAATATAAACAGTGCAATTTCTCACTCCTGCAATTACTTTGTTAGTCTTTGAAATGTTGCCGGTGAATTCTTCATACCAAATGGCATAACTTTGAACTGATATCGCCCACCTGGCATTACAAAAGCTGATATCTCTTTCACCCTTTCAGATAAGGGTACTTGGCCAATGTTGTCACAGCAAGTCGATTTTTGTGATAAACTCTGGCCCACTTTCTCAATACAATCTTCCAAACATGGAATAGGATATGCACCGCTTTTGTTACTGCGTTCACTTGCCGATAATCAATACAAAGTCTTTGTGTTCCATCCGGTTTTGGTACCATCGCGATGGGTGAACTCCAGTTGCTGCAACTGGGCTCTATGATATTCTGAAGCATAAATTCAATTTCTTTTGCACTTGAGCTCATTTTACTGGATTTAATCTATTGTTGCCTTCTTGAAACAGAATCCCCCACATCCACATCGTGTATAATAAATTTATTTTTCCCAGCTTATTCCACAAAAAGCTTTGCATGACTGTGATAGCTTTCCCAATTCACTTTGACATTGGCTGGAAGGTAACTCAGCATCAAGTGTTAGATTCCTAAGCACTTGCACATTGTCCATGGCACAGTGACATAATGGTTAGCATTGCTGCCTCACAGCGCCAGGGATTTGAGTTCAATTCCGGCCCTGGATGACTGTGGAGTTTGCTTGTTCTCCCCCTGTCTGGGGCTGCTTTGGTTTCCGCCCACAATCCAAAGATGTGCGGGTTAGGTGGATTGGCAATGCTAAATTCCCCCTTCGTGCCCAGGGATGTGCAGGTTAGGGGAATTGACCTGGGTAGAGCGCTCTTTCGGAGGGTCGATACAGACCCGGTGAGCTGAATGGCCTCCTTCTGCGCGGTAGGGATTCTTTGAAACTTCAGTCAAATTCAGAATCCTTCATTTTTACCTCCTTTTCCTTGTCTACCAGTAACAATACCACCTCCTGGTTATCTTCCTTGTTGAAGTACTTTTATAAACTATTTTATTGAGGTATTTTTGGCATATAAAACAGCAACATTATACCATAGTGTACACAAAGCAAATAAGACATAAGGCAAGCATCGGCTCCCCTCTCGCAAGAACCTGCCTAAGCAACCCCCTACTCTACACTATCCTAACCCCCTCCCTCCCCTGCTGACGGATAATTTTCCGTGAAGAAGTCAACAAATGGCTGCCACCTCCGGGCGAACCCTGACAGCGAACCTCTCAAGGCAAACTTAATTTTCTCCAGCCCGAGAAAGCTTGCCATGTCCGAAAGCCATACTTCGGGGGCTTTGAGTCCCTCCATGCCAACAGTATTCGGCGCCGGGCTACCAGGGAAGCAAAGGCCAAGACGTCGGCCTCTTTCTCCTCCTGGACTCCTGGGTCCTCCAAAACCCCAAACATTGCAACCTCCGGACTCATTGCTACCCTAGTTTTCAATACCCGGGACATGACGTCCGCGAGTCCCTTAGTTTAGGACACACCCAGGACATGTGTACATGGTTCGCTGGTCCTCCGGCACATCTAGCACATTTGTCCTCCAGCCCAAAGAATTTGCTCATCCGGGCCACCGTCATGTGGACCCGATGCACGACCTTGAACTGGATCAGACTGAGCCTGACGCATGTTGCGGTCGTGTTTACCCTACTCAAAGCGTGTGCCCATATGCCGTCCTCTTATCTCTTCCCCCGCCCCCCCGAGCTCCTCCTTCCACTTTAGTTTCAGTTCTTCAGTCCGTGTCTCCTCTGCTCGCATTAGTTCTTCATTAATGTCGGAGACTCTCCCCTCTCCCACCTCTCTTCTGGAGACTGTCCTGTCCTGGATCCCCCTTGGTGGGAGGCATGGGAAGGATGGTACCAATCTGCGTACGAAATCCCGTACCTGAAATCATTCCCTCTCGCCAGCCCAAACTTCTCCTCCAACACCCTCAAGTTCGGGAAGCTCTCTTCCAGGAACAGATCGCCCATCCTCGCAATCCCTGCCCTCCGCCATCATTGGAACCCACCGTCCATATTCTCCGGGGCAAATCGGTGGTTACCGCAGATTGGGGACCAAACCGATGCGCTCACTTCCCCCATATGCCTCCTCCACTGGCCCCAGATCCGGAGAGCCGGCACCACTATAGGGCTGGTCGAGTATCGTGCTGGCAGGAGCGGCAGAGGCGCCGTAACCAAGGCTGCCAAACTGGTGCCCCTGCACGAAGCAGCCTCCATCCACTCCCAAACCGACCCTGTACCCACTATCCATTTCCTTACCATGGCTATGTTAGCTGCCCAGTAGTAGTTTCTAAAGTTTGGCGACGCCAGCCTCCCATTCCCTCGGTTCCTCTCAAGCATCGCCTTCCTCACCCGTGGGGACTTTCCCGCCCAAACAAATCCCAGGATAATTTTATTTAGCCTCTTAAAGGAGGACCGCGGAATTAAAATAGGGAGACACTGAAATAAGAACAAGAATCTCGGGAGAATCGACATCTTCACCGTCTGCACTCTCCCAGCCAATGACAGAGGGAGCACATCCCATCTCCGGAACTCGTCCCTCACTTGCTCCAGCAACCGGGACAAGTTTAGCTTGTGCAACTTACCCCAGTCTCGCCCTACTTGTATCCCTAGATATCTGAAGCTTTCCCCTACCAGCCTGAACGGCAGCTCCCTCAGCCTATTCTCCTGACCTCTCGCTTGCACTACCCACATCTCGCTCTTTGCCATGTTCAATTTATATCCTGAGAACCGACCAAATTCCCTCAGGGTTTCCATGATTCTGTCCATCATCGCCATTGGGTCTGACGCATATAACAGCAGGTCATCCGTGTATAACAAGACTTTATGTTCCACCCCCACCCCCCCCGGCCCAGCCCTTGAAGCTCTCAGAGCAATTGTCAGCGGCTCTATAGCCAGCGCAAACAGTAGTGGGGAGAGGGGACATCCCTGTCTAGTCCCGCGGTACAGTCTGAAGTAGTCAGATGTCATCCTGTTCGTCCTCACACTGGCCTCTGGGGCCTGATATAGCAGCCTAACCCAATCAATGAATCCCACCCCGAACCCAAAATATCCCAGCATCTCCCATAAATAGAGCATTTTCGGCATTCATTGCTAGCACTACCTCTGCCTCCCTGCTCTCCGGGGGCATCATAATCACATTGAACAGCCTCAAAGAACAAAGAAATGTACAGCACAGGAACATGCCCTTCGGCCCTCCAAGCCCGTGCCGACCATGCTGCCCGACTAAACTACAATCTTCTACACTTCCTGGGTCTGTATCCCTCTATTCCCATCCTATTCATGTATTTGTCAAGATGCCCCTTAAATGTCACTATCGTCCCTGCTTCCACCACCACCTCCGGTAGCGAGTTCCAGGCACCCACTACCCTCTGCGTAAAAAACTTGCCTCGTACATCTACTCTAAACCTTGCCCCTCTCACCTTAAACCTATGCCCCCTAGTAATTGACCCCTCTACCCTGGGGAAAAGCCTCTGACTATCCACTCTGTCTATGCCCCTCATAATTTTGTAGACCTCTATCAGGTCTCCCCTCAACCTCCTTCGTTCCAATGAGAACAAACCGAGTTTATTCAACCGCTCCTCATAGCTAATGCCCTCCATACCAGGCAACATTCTGGTAAATCTCTTCTGCACCCTCTCTAAAGCCTCCACATCCTTCTGGTAGTGTGGCGACCAGAATTGAACACTATACTCCAAGTGTGGCCTAACTAAGGTTCTATACAGCTGCAACATGACTTGCCAATTCTTATACTCAATGCCCCGGCCAATGAAGGCAAGCATGCCGTATGCCTGCTTGACTACCTTCTCCACCTGTGTTGCCCCTTTCAATGACCTGTGGACCTGTACTCCTAGATCTCTTTGACTTTCAATACTCTTGAGGGTTCTATCATTCACTGTATATTCCCTACCTGCATTAGACCTTCCAAAATGCATTACCTCACATTTGTCCGGAGTAAACTCCATCTGCCATCTCTCCGCCCAAGTCTCCAAACAATCTAAATCCTGCTGTATCCTCCGACAGTCCTCATCGCTATCCGCAATTCCACCAACCTTTGTGTCGTCTGCAAACTTACTAATCAGACCAGTTACATTTTCCTCCAAATCATTTATATATACTACAAAGAGCAAAGGTCCCAGCACTGATCCCTGTGGAACACCACTGGTCACAGCCCTCCAATGAGAAAAGCATCCTTCCATTGCTACTCTCTGCCTTCTATGGCCTAGCCAGTTCTGTATCCACCTTGCCAGCTCACCCCTGATCCCGTGTGACTTCACCTTTTGTACTAGTCTACCATGAGGGACCTTGTCAAAGGCCTTACTGAAGTCCATATAGACAACATCCACTGCCCTACCTGCATCAATCATCTTAGTGACCTCCTCGAAAAACTCTATCAAGTTAGTGAGACATGACCTCCCCTTCACAAAACCGTGCTGCCTCTCACTAATACGTCCATTTGCTTCCAAATGGGAGTAGATCCTGTCTCGAAGAATTCTCTCCAGTAATTTCCCTACCACTGAAGTAAGGCTCACCGGCCTGTAGTTCCCGGGATTATCCTTGCTACCCTTCTTAAACAGAGGAACAACATTGGCTATTCTCCAGTCCTCCGGGACATCCCCTGAAGATTGGCCACCAGTTGCCTGCCCTTTACGAACCCGGTTTGGTCCTCTGCAATCACGTCCGGTACACAGTCCTCAATTCTAGACGCCAAGATCTTGGCCAGTAACTTAGCGTCTGCGTTAATCAACGGGATCGCCCTATGGGACCCACATGCCTCCGGGTCTTTATCCCGTTTCAGTATAAGCGAGATAGTGGCCTGCAACATCGTCGGGGGTAAGACCTCTCTGTCTCTTTCCTCGTTGAACACCCTGACCAGCACCGGCCCCACTATCTCGGGGAACTTTTTATAAAACTCCACCGGGTTTCCGTCCGGCCCCAGGGCTTTACCCGACTGCATGACCTTCAGGCCCCCCAGTACTTCGGTCCTGATCGCGGCCCCCAGCCCGTCCACCAACCCCCTATCTACTCTTGGGAAAGTCAGTCCGTCCAAAAGGTGCCTCATTCCCTCCGATCCCGTGGGGGGTTCCGAGGTGTACAGCTTGTTTTAGAAGTCCCTAAACACCTTGTTCAGTCCTACCAGGTCCTCCACCAGGTTTCCCTCCCCGTCGACTACCTTTCCTATTTCCCTAGCCGCTTCTCTCTTTCTTAGTTGTTGTGCAAGCATTCTGCTGGCCTTCTCCACATGCTCGTATGTTGCGCCCTTTGCCCTTCTAAGCTGCTCTACGACCTTCCCTGTAGACAAAACCCCAAACTCTGTCTGCAGCCTCTGCCGTTTCCTAAGTAACTCTGGCCTCGGGGACTCCGCAATGCTCCTGTCCGTCCGTAAAATTTCCTCAACCAGTCGGTCCGCTTCTGTCCTGCCTGTCCTGTCCCTATGGGCTCGGATTAAAATCAGCTCCCCACTTACCACTCCCTTCAGCGCCTCCCAGAGCACCGCTGCTGAGACTTCTCCAATATCACTTACCTGCAGGTAATTATGCATGCATTTCCTCAGCCTCTCACACACCGCCTCGTCTGCCAGCAACCCAACTTCCAGCCTCCATTGTGGGCACTGAAACCTATCTTTGCAAATCTGCAGATCCACCCAGTGCGGAGCATGGTCTGAGATGGTAATTGCCGAATATTCTGCACCCGTCATCCTTGTCAGCAAGCCCCTGCTCATGATAAAAGAAATTGATTTGGGAATACACCTTGTGGACGTGAGAATAGAATGAAAACTCCTTCGCCAACGGCCGACTAAATCTCCATGGATCAGCTCCCCCCATTTGCTTCATGAACCCACTCAGCTCCTTTGCCATAGCTGGCACCCTACCCGTTTTTGAACACGACCGGTCCAGGTCAGGATCAAGCACTGTGTTAAAGTCCCCACCCATGATCAGTTTGCGTGAGTCCAAGTCAAGGATCTTCCCCAGCAACCTCTTAACAAAATCTACGTCATCCCAATTAGGGGCATATATGTTGACCAGGACTACTCTCTCACCCTCAAGCTTACCCTAACCATAACAAATCTGCCACCCCCGTCCGCAACTGTGCCCTCCACCTCAAACTGGACCCGCTTGTTGATCAAGATCGCAACCCCCCTGGTCTTAGCGTCGAGCCCCGAATGGAAGACCCGACTAATCCAGCCCTTCCTTGGTCAGACCTGGTCAGCCACTTTCAGATGAGTCTCCTGTAACATGACTACGTCCACCTTCAAAACCCGTAGATGCGCGAACACGCGTGCCCTCTTGACTGGCCCGTTTAGCCCTCTAGCATTCCAGGTGATCAGCCTGGTCGGGGGGGGCACCTTTGACGATCAACCATCTCCTTTCTTTGGCCAACGCTCAAGCCATGTGTCGTGCTTCCTCTGGCCCGCCTCCTGGCCGCCTCCACCCATGACCTCTTCACTGTTACCATGCCCAATTTCCAACATCATCAGCATTCCTACTCTTTCCCCCCCCCCCCCCCCCCCCCCCAGCAACACCACCCTATAACCTAACCCCTGACAAACTAGCTAAATAAACACTCCCCACCTGGCTTCCGTTGACTAGCCCACCCAGCTAGCCTGGTGGCTCCCAACTCCGGCGCCAGCGAGCCTCACACCTATTGTTCCCAGGCACCCCTCCCCCCGGCCCATCCACATCACTTCCCCAAATCAGCCCTGCTTGAACAAATACTCTAAACAGGACAGAGACTGCCCAACAATAGTGCAATTTAAGTCATACAAAACGAAATAGCGGGCAATGTCGACCATTCCTATCTGAACGCAGAAAGAGATCGCAATGATTCTCCGAAAAAACACCCCCATATCCGAACCATTCTAACTATTCTATTTTTCCAACAAAACTCAACACAAAAGCAAAAAAGAGACATGAAGAGAAAAGAGACAAAAAAAACCACACCAACACCAAGATACAAAGCATGAAAAAAAAACATACAGGCATCTCTCAGAAACAAGAGAGAAAGAATTAAAAGTTCCAACACGAGTCCAAGAGTCCTCAGCTCGGGACCAGCCCTTGCCTCTTTGCAAAGTCCATCGCCTCCTCGGATTCCTCGAAATAATAGTGCTGGCCCTCGTACGTAACCCACAGTCATGCCGGATAGAGCAGCCCAAATTTCACCTTGTATAAAATCTCTTTAACTTGCCTGTAGCCTGGCCAATTCTGCGCTCAGGTCTTGGTAAACGCGCAGGGTTCTATTGTCCCAGTTGCAGCTCCTCGTCCTCTTGGTCCATTGAAGAACCCTCTCCTTATCCAGGAACCTGTGGAACCGGACCACCATCACTCGTGAGGGACCCCCTCTCCGCGACTGCCTCACCTGCGTTCTATGTGCCCTGTCCACCTCCGGCGGGCGAGGGAACACCTCGTTCCCCAGCAGCTTCTGGAACAAATCTGCCACATACGCGGCAGCATCCAGCCCCTCGCCCCCCCTCCGGGAGGTCAACGATTCTTAAATTCTGCCGGCGGGACCTGTTCTCCAGGTCCTCCAGCTTTTCCATTTTTTGTTGGTCTCTCAACCTTCGAATCTCCATGTCTGCTACCGTTTGAAAGTCCGCCTGCTCCTCCACTGTCTTCTCCAGCTCCTGGACCTTCTCAGCCTGGGCATTCTTCCTTTATTCCATTCGGTCAAACGATTTCTGGAGCGGTTCCAAATGATCACTTTTCAGTGCTAGGAAGTTCTCCTGCAACAGGTGCTCCATTGTCGGCTGAGCTGGCGGTGCCCGGGTCTGGACATTGGCCATACTGGTTTCACTCACAGCCTCCCCCTTGCCCTTGAATGCACACTTCTTCAGCTGTTTGCGTTCCTTCCTACTTCTTAGTTCCATACATCTCTGTATGGATTCAGTGCCTGAGTGCTATTACTTTTCAATCCAGCGCTTAAAAGCGCAAAAATGTCGGGAAAAGGTCCAAACGTCCAACCGGAGCGGGAGCCACCAAGTGTGCGACTTACTCTAGTCGCCACCGGAAGTCCGTTGAAGTACTTTTAAGCATATTTAAACAACACACGGTTTGATTTTTCCTTCTATCTGGGGTGTTTATCAAATAAATAATTTACTTAATTCAATCTCTTTTCAATCCAATAAGACCCACTAAAGCTTGCCTTTAACAGTTTGCCTGAAACCAGGAACAATACTAACCCCTTTTCCCTAGCCACAATACTGCAAGTCTTTAATTTTTATCTGCATTTGCCTTCATTACTTGCTGCGATGTCTTTAAATGTTTCCTAGCTCAATCTTTCTTTGAATTTTGTTGCATAAATCCAGGAGAGTCGTTTCGGAACTTTGACTCACTAATTTCCCCTGAATCAGCGAGACTGGTTCCCCTGTCTCATGCCCATAATGCACCCTGTTGATTCATTAGGGGCGTCCCTAATAGCAAACAAGAATGGAATCCCTCGATTCCAATCCTGTGAGTAGTCTTGACTATATGCTCTCATCATAGTCTTTAAACTCTGATGCCATCTCTCTAAGGCACCTTGTGATTCCGGGTGATAGACTATTGACCTCAACTTCTTTATTCCTATACCCTCATTCCTTTTTTAAACTGCTGTGACATGAAATTCAAACTCTGATCCAACTGTTTTCCCTTTGGTAACCCATTTCTTGCATTTGGTCAATCGTCTACAATCATCTTTGCTGTAATATTTGTTAAAGGTATTGCATCTAGAAATCCATGATTGTTAGCTGTGGTTTCCACTTTTAGTTTTAGGGAGGGGCCCTATAATCAATTCGGACCCTGTTAAAAGGTCCCCAAATGCTGGAATTGGAATTAAAGGTGCAGGTTTAATTATTGCTTGAGGTTTTCCTACCACTTGCCGTGTGACATGTATGACAGAATTTGACTGCATCTTTATGTAGTCTAGGCCAATAGAAATGTTTTTGTATTGTGGCCTGCGGTTTCCTGAATTCCTAAGTGCCCAGCGGTTGGAATTTCATGTGCCATTCTCAATATTTCACCCCTTTTCATCTGCCTGATCATGAAGATCATGAAGACCATTTCCTTATTAACATGCTTCATTTAGAACATAGAACAATACAGCGCAGTACAGGCCCTTCGGCCCACGATGTTGCACCGAAACAAAAGCCATCTAACCTACACTATGCCATTATCATCCATATGTTTATCCAATAAACTTTTAAATGCCCTCAATGTTGGCGAGTTCACTACTGTAGCAGGTAGGGCATTCCACGGCCTCACTACTCTTTATGTAAAGAACCTACCTCTGACCTCTGTCCTATATCTATTACCCCTCAGTTTAAAGTTATGTCCCCTCGTGCCAGCCATATCCATCCGCGGGAGAAGGCTCTCACTGTCCACCCTATCCAACCCCCTGATCATTTTGTATGCCTCTATTAAGTCTCCTCTTAACCTTCTTCTCTCCAACGAAAACAACCTCAAGTCCATCAGCCTTTCCTCATAAGATTTTCCCTCCATACCAGGCAACATCCTGGTAAATCTCCTCTGCACCCGCTCCAAAGCCTCCACGTCCTTCCTATAATGCGGTGACCAGAACTGTACGCAATACTCCAAATGCGGCCGTACCAGAGTTCTGTACAGCTGCAACATGACCTCCCGACTCCGGAACTCAATCCCTCTACCAATAAAGGCCAACACTCCATAGGCCTTCTTCACAACCCTATCAACCTGGGTGGCAACTTTCAGGGATCTATGTACATGGACACCTAGATCCCTCTGCTCATCCACACTTTCAAGAACTTTACCATTAGCCAAATATTCCGCATTCCTGTTATTCCTTCCAAAGTGAATCACCTCACACTTCTCTACATTAAACTCCATTTGCCACCTCTCAGCCCAGCTCTGCAGCTTATCTATCTCCCTCTGTAACCTGCTACATCCTTCCACACTATCGACAACATCACCGACTTTAGTATCGTCTGCAAATTTACTCACCCACCCTTCTGCGCCTTCCTCTCGGTCATTGATAAAAATGACAAACAGCAACGGCCCCAGAACAGATCCTTGTGGTACTCCACTTGTGACTGTACTCCATTCTGAACATTTCCCATCTACCACCACCCTCTGTCTTCTTTCAGCTAGCCAATTTCTGATCCACATCTCTAAATCACCCTCAATCCCCAGCCTCCGTATTTTTTGCAATAGCCTACCGTGGGGAACCTTATCAAACGCTTTGCTGAAATCCATATACACCACATCAACTGCTCTACCCTCGTCTACCTGTTCAGTCACCTTCTCAAAGAACTCAATAAGGTCTGTGAGGCATGACCTACCCTTCACAAAACCATGCTGACTATCCCTGATCATATTATTCCTATCTAGATGATTATAAATCTTGTCTCTTATAATCCCCTCCAAGACTTTACCCACTACAGACATGAGGCTCACCGGTCTATAGTTGCCGGGGTTGTCTCTGCTCCCCTTTTTGAACAAAGGGACCACATTTGCTGTCCTCCAGTCCTCTGGCACTATTCCTGTAGCCAATGATGACATAAAAATCAAAGCCAAAGGTCCAGCAATCTCTTCCCTGGCCTCCCAGAGAATCCTAGGATAAATCCCATCAGGTCCCGGGGACTTATCTATTTTCAGCCTGTCCAGAATTGCCAACACCTCTTCCCTACGTACCTCAATGCCATCTATTCCATTAGCCTGGGGCACAGCATTCTCCTCCACAACATTATCTTTTTCCTGAGTGAATACTGACGAAAAATATTCATTTAGTATCTCTTTAGTTTAGTCGGGCAGTATGGTCGGCATGGGCTTGGAGGGCCGAAGGGCCTGTTCCTGTGCTGTACATTTCTTTGTTCTTTGTTCTTTGCCTATCTCTTCAGACTCCACACACAATTTCCCATCCCTGTCCTTGACTGGTCCTACTCTTTCCCTAGTCATTCGCTTATTCCTGACATACCTATAGAAAGCTTTTGGGTTTTCCTTAATCCTTCCTGCCAAATACTTCTCATGTCCCCTCCTTGCTCGTCTTAGCTCTCTCTTTAGATCCTTCCTCGCTACCTTGTAACTATCCATCGCCCCAACCAAAACTTCACACCTCATCTTCACATAGGCCTCCTTCTTCCTCTTAACAAGAGATTCCACTTCCTTGGTAAACCACGGTTCCCTCGCTCAACGCCTTCCTCCCTGTCTGACCGGTACATACTTATCAAGAACACGCAGTAGCTGATCCTTGAACAAGCCCCACTTATCCAGTGTGCCCAACACTTGCAGCCTACTTCTCCACCTTATCCCCCCCAAGTCACGTCTAATGGCATCATAATTGCCCTTCCCCCAGCTATAACTCTTGCCCTGCGGTGTATACTTATCCCTTTCCATCATTAACGTAAACGTCACCGAATTGTGGTCACTGTCCCCAAAGTGCTCTCCTACCTCCAAATCCAACACCTGGCCTGGTTCATTACCCAAAACCAAATCCAACGTGGCCTCGCCTCTTGTTGGCCTGTCAACATATTGTTTCAGGAAACCCTCCTGCACACACTGTACAAAATACGACCCATCTATTGTACTCGAACTATATCTTTTCCAGTCAATATTTGGAAAGTTAAAGTCTCCCATAATAACTACCCTGTTACTTTCGCTCTTATCTAGAATCATCTTCGCCATCCTTTCCTCTACATCCCTAGAACTATTAGGAGGCCTATAAAAAACTCCCAACAGGGTGACCTCTCCTTTCCTGTTTCTAACTTCAGCCCATACTACCTCGGAAGAAGAGTCCCCATCTAGCATCCTCTCCGCCACCGTAATACTGCTCTTGACTAGCAGCGCCACACCTCCCCTCTTTTTGCCTCCTTCTCTGAGCTTACTAAAACACCTAAACCCCGGAACCTGCAACATCTATTCCTGTCCCTGCTCTATCCATGTCTCCGAAATGGCCACAACATCGAAGTCCCAGGTACCAACCCATGCTGCCAGTTCCCCTACCTTGTCTCGTATACTCCTGGCATTGAAGTAGACACACTTCAAACCACCTACCTGAACACTGGCCCCCTCCTGCGACGTCAAATCTGTGCTCCTGACCTCTATACTCTCATTCTCCCTTACCCTAAAACTACAATCCAGGTTCCCATGCCCCTGCTGCATTAGTTTAACCCCCCCCCCCCCCCAAAGAGCACTAACAAATCTCCCCCCCAGGATATTTGTGCCCCTCGGGTTCAGATGTAGACCATCCTGTCTGTAGATTTGTGGATCTTTCTGCTGTAACTCTATTAATTTCACTGAACTAAACACTTTAGCCTCACTCTCTCCAACAATCTCCTCCTGAATAATCAGCTAACTGAATATCAGCATATTTCCATGTCTTTTAGATTCTTCTTCTCCCAGTTTCAACATGTGAGTTTGTGATCTTACTCAATAGTCTAGAAACAATTTTAATGTATTTTCTTGCTCATCCCTGTACATATGGATCCACTCTTCTTTTGCATATAAAATCTTTAAACATCTCTCTAACCTGCCCTTCAAAATTCCTTTGGGTAGGGTGTGAACACATTCTTATTTATTTAGTTATTACTAATCCCTTTTTTCCACTTGTACAAAAGCTTGTCTTGCCCCAAATTCTCAGAGCCCCGAGCACTCTTACTCACAGAACTCTTCTGAGTCCCATGTTACTGCAAAAGATTTTCCATTTAACCTCAAACAAGTTGACTTTGTGTGCTCAACCTTATTACATGGAAATACGTAAGGTATCATTTCCACCATCAGCGCCTTACTCTGTAGTCTGAGGAGAAATTTCCTGAGAATGTCCAGCTGTCCCTTCTCTTCCCTGGCTATTTGCCTTCCTTTTACCATCCACCTTCTATTTAAGGGGGTGATGGAAAAAGCTTTTGATCTGTAAACCAGCTCTTAATCATCAGCCACCACTGCTGCCTACCTAGCCATTTTTACCCTCTAGTCTTTAACATGGGTTCTAACTACCAAAGGAAGTTGTTCTTTAAATCCTTCCAAAATAATTATTTCTCTAAGAGCTTCAGGTGTTGTCTCTATCCTTAATGCCCATATCCAACAGTGAAAGTTACTTTGTTTTAACATCTCAAACTCAATGTAAGTCTGTCCAGGCTGTTTCCTTGCATTCTGAAATTTCTGTCTGTTTGACACAGAAAGCAATTGATGCGAACTAAGGATAGCTTTCTTTACTGCATCATACTTCACCAAATACCTCTTCTGACAGCAATGTATATACCACATGTGTTGAACCTATTCTAAGAGCAATGTCCAGAATTCCTTTGCTCAGCCATCTTCTCAAATGAAATATAGAATACCTCCACAACCCTTTCCTCAAACTTTGGGAGGGCTATCGCAAATTTAAATTTTATGGGCCCTGGTTTGGAAATAAATTATTCCCCACTTTCTGGTGACTCTTTTATTAACTTGCAGACTTTCAAGCTGGTAATCTCACTTTATCCTTTCCTCCTGTGTTAACTTCTCCATTTCCAATTCCCTTTCATGTATTTTTTCTTGTTGCTGCCTTCCTGTTTGCTACCCTGGAAATGCTGGTTCCCTCGCCTTTTCTTCCCTTTCCCTTGTCTCTCTTTCTCTTCCTTTCACCTCCAATTCAAGTTATTTCATTTACAACTGAATCTTAGACAATTCTAGTGACTCATCCCTTAGTGAACGTGATCTCTGGTATCCTGTCCAATTTCGAATGCTGCGCTTTCATCTCAACTATGTCTGCTCTCCTCGCCCCCTATGGCTAATTCTAACTGAAATTTATCCACCAGTTCCGTTTACTGAGCCATTGTTACTTTCTGTAAACCAGTCAGGGTTACATCTTCCACACTTGGCCTTTGCCAAAGCCATTTTGCAGTCCAACTACTTAAAAACCTCAACACTCACTCTGGAATGTGATACACGTAGCCTTTAGGTTCACCAACTCCAAGCCAATCAAAGATTTTTTTTAAATCCTGAAAAGACCCCCCCCCCCCCAATTTTGTTATGATCTGGTGAGTGTTAACTGCTGTGCTAACCAAATCCCAAAGGAAACTTGGCAAGCTATCAACAATTTTTAGTTTTTATTTTACTGTGAGAAGATGTGTGCTGAAGTCAGGAGTCCCAAATTCCAGTACCACTTTTGGAGACTTTAAATAGTAAATTAAAACATTTATTAACAAAAGAAAACTTAGACACGCAATATTACATTTACACAATGAAAATTAGTCTTGCAGAACATTTCCCCCCAAAAGATTTTTACTTGGATAGACTCGCATGTAAACCCCCATTTAGGCAATAGTCCCTATAGACATTTAATCTATTAAAAAAATACAGTAATATTACCACAAGACACCCACTGTTACTATAAGTAAGATATGTCACAGAACTTCTCTCTCTCTCTCTCTTTCCGCTGTGGACTGCTTTTTGAAAAAATCTATTTTTGAAAATAACATTTTGTTCACAGTTGCATAAGAATAACAGGAATGCGGAATATTTGGCTAATGATAAAGTTCTTGGAAGTGTGGATGAGCAGAGGGATCTAGGTGTCCATGTACATAGATCCCTGAAAGTTGCCACCCAGGTTGATAGGGTTGTGAAGAAGGCCTATGGAGTGTTGGCCTTTATTGGTAGAGGGATTGAGTTCCGGAGTCATGAGGTCATGTTGCAGCTGTACAAAACTCTGGTACGGCCTCATTTGGAGTATTGCGTACAGTTCTGGTCACCGCATTATCGGAAGGACGTGGAGGCTTTGGAGAGGGTGCAGAGGAGATTTACCAGGATGTTGCCTGGTATGGAGGGAAAATCTTATGAGGAAAGGCTGATGGACTTGAGGTTGTTTTCGTTGGAGAGAAGAAGGTTAAGTGGTGACTTAATAGAGGCATACAAAATGATCAGGGGGTTAGATAGGGTGGACAGTGAGAGCCTTCTCCCGCGGATGGAAATGGCTGGCACGAGGGGACATAGCTTTAAACTGAGGGGCAATAGATATAGGTCAGAGGTCGGTTCTTTACGCAAAGAGTGGTGAGGCCGTGGAATGCCCTACCTGCAACAGTAGTGAACTCGCCAACATTGAGGGCATTTAAAAGTTTATTGGATAAGCATATGGATGATAATGGCATAGTGTAGGTTAGATGGCTTTTGTTTCGGTGCAACATCGTGGGCCGAAGGGCCTGTACTGCGCTGTATCGTTCTATGTTCTAAACCGTTTCTTCAGAATACTGGCAGGGCAGTGGGGAGTGGAAGATGTGTATGGTAGTGGCATCATGGTGGAGGAGGATCCTTTCAATATGGAGGCAGGTGGGGTGGAAAGTGAGGACAAGGGGAACCCTATTGCGATTCTGGGAGGGAGGGGGAAGGCAGAGACCGGAAGTACAAGAAACACCATTGTGGAGGTAGCATTAGAACAAATATGACAGGGTCGGAGAAACTGAGCAAAAGAAAGCATATAACCGTGTTCTGCAATTCTCATCACGTTTGGAAAACGTTATAGTCAGGATTCTTTTGTGTGGAAGTGGGTATGCCTTGTTTCGTTTTGCCAATATTATTATTTTATTCTGGTGCAGCAACATAATATATTTTTAACCATATTTTCATTTTCAGTTACCAGCTAATAAGGATGCATTTAGGAAGACGTGGAACCCCAAGTACACACTACGGAGTCACTTTGATGGAGTACGTGCTTTAGCTTTCCATCCTGTAGATCCTGTGCTGGTTACAGCCTCTGAAGATCACACCCTTAAGCTTTGGAATCTCCAGAAAACTGTCCCTGCCAAAAAGTATGTTTTTTTAAGTTGCTTTTGTATCATTGAAATTTACATATGACAGAGGTAGAAATTAATATTTTTGCGCACATGTTTCCAGGTCCAGGTGGGTACTACAAAGAAAGGTTTTGCAGCATGACTTTCTGTACCGGAATGACATTCTATATATGCACAACACCATATTGATGCCCATTCCAGGTGGCTGCCTGAAACAAAATATAGGCATTAGATAAATATGACAATCAGGGTACTGTGTCTGAAATAGGACGCTTTTATGAAATTAATGCCTCTGCGCTCCTGAAATGTGGTTCCCTTAACTTACCCATCAATTATAGCAGGAGGCAGCTTGCATCAGTACTATTTAAAAATAATTTGAATCTTTATTTAGTTAAGTCTCAGATCTTTTTAACTTTTCTACGTCCTTATAGACCCGGTTTCTGGCAAGTATTCGTCTGTGAGAGACTTTTGTCTCATCTCTAGACAGTGAATTTGTGGAGGGCAAGAACTAATTCATAGGATTTGTTTGTTATCAATTGCTGACTATGTAAATTCTGCCACTTAACCTCCTAAATCAGGAAGAGCAGCAGCAGCAAAGATCTATATCAGCTGCAAGAAGTGGCCCAACGAGGCATTGCAATATTTGGGTTTTCATGTATAAGGCAATGGAAAATAGACACTTAACCTATGCCTCCTGTTGGCATGAGAATTGGAGGGAAGCACCAGGCAGGCAGTGAGCTGCATGTGAAAATTAAG
Organism: Scyliorhinus torazame; assembly: GCF_047496885.1. NCBI lineage: Eukaryota > Metazoa > Chordata > Chondrichthyes > Carcharhiniformes > Scyliorhinidae > Scyliorhinus > Scyliorhinus torazame. The sequence goes on along the minus strand of NW_027309181.1, from coordinate 10,122 downwards.
GTTAGGGCGGAACGTGGCACAGTGGTTAGCATTGCTGCCTACGGCGCTGAGGACCCGGTTTCGAATCCCGGCCCTGGGTCACTGTCCATGTGGAGTTTGCACATTCTCCCCGTGTTTGCGTGGGTTTCACCCCCACAACCCAAAGATGTGCAGGTTAGGTGGATTGACCATGCTAAATTGCCCCTTAATTTTAAAAAAAATGAAGGTTAGTGTACCTCTAAACATATATACCTCTGGCTCCTTCTAAAGTGCTTCTCGTGACATCAGCCTGTTGTGCACTTGGTGTACTGTGAGTGTCATTGCCTTCCTCAATTAGGCTCATGAGCAGGAACAAAGTACAAAGGTTTGCCGGCATTCCCGCAGATGTACGGTATCATGGACTACACCCTTGAAGGCTTGCATGCTTCCAATAAAGAGTCAGCACTGCTTCAACAGGAAGGACTTCCATTTCCTCAATCTTCGGTTTGTGCGCACACGTTCTGAATCATGTGATTTTTATGGCATAATCATGAGGTTTTCATGTATCGCAGGACTCAACTTCTTTATTCAACCGTCTTGGCAATCTGGCTGCTGGAAATGATGGCCTTCCCCTCACCAGTGGCTCTTAATAGCTTACAGGAATTCAGGCACAGATGCTAAGCATTGATATAATCAGAACTGTGCATTAACAATGGTTCTGATTGAGCAAACTATTGTCGAATCCGAAAGAACGGATCCACCGTCTAGCATTTCGAGAAGGATCCTCAGTACAACCCAGAGCAGTTGTCAAGATTCATAATTACTTGCTGCATGTTCTGCAGCAGCAGTTCCCAAATGTGGATTGCGACCCCCAGGAGGTCACTGGAGTCGCATTTGGAGTTGCCAGCTCCCCCTTCTCTTAGCAGCAATGGTGACTGTGGAAGAGGAGACAACCCAATCTGGATGTTCAAGGAGGACAGCCCTGAATCCACTAGATGAATTGCACCAAACAGCACATGGTGAATGTTAAGCCCAAAGTGCTTTAACTTCAGAAAACACTTTTAGCGGCGAGTGTGAATGGGCTCGGGATCCTTTGTGAGCTGACTTGGCACAGGCAGAGATTGACAGACTGCCGACAGTACAGGAGAAAATGTGAGGCTGATACCCGAAGTTGAGTGGTAACTTCAAACTTTACTGTGTCTCTATCCCTGTTTGCCTGTTGCACAGGCTCCTTACTCTGGGCTAGTGACTCTAGAACATAGAACATTACAGCGCAGTACAGGCCCTTCGGCCCTCAATGTTGCACCGACGTGTGAAATCACTCTAAACCCCATCTACACTATTCCCTTATCGTCCATATGTCTATCCAATGACCATTTGAATGCCCTTAGTGTTGGCGAGTCCACTACTGTTGCAGGCAGGGCATTCCACGCCCTTACTACTCTCTTGAGTAAAGAACCTACCTCTGACATCTGTCTTATATCTATCTCCCCTCAATTTAAAGCTATGTCCCCTCGTGCTAGACATCACCATCCGAGGAAAAAGGCTCTCACTGTCCACCCTATCCAATCCGCTGATCATCTTGTATGCCTCAATTAAGTCACCTCTTAACCTTCTTCTCTCTAATGAAAACAGTCTCTAGTCCCTCAGCCTTTCCTCGTAAGATCGCCCCTCCATACCAGGCAACATTCTGGTAAATCTCCTCTGTACCCTTTCCAATGCTTCCACATCCTTTCTATAATGCGGCGACCAGAATTGCACGCAATACTCCAAATGCGACCGCACCAGAGTTTTGTACAGCTACAACATGACCTCATGGCTCCAAAACTCAATCCCTCTACCAATAAAAGCTAACACACCGTACGCCTTTTTTTTTTTTAATAAATATTTTATTGAAAATTTTTGGTCAACCAACACAGTACATTGTGCATCCTTTACACAACATTATAACAATACAGATAATAATGACCTTTTTTATATAAACAAAAAACAACAAATAAATAAATATTAAATAACAAAAATGAAAACTAGCCCTAATTGGCAACTGCCTTGTCACAGGCTATACCCCCCCCCCCCCCCCCCCCCCAAAGTCCTGGGCTGCTGCTGCTGCCTTCTTTTTTCCCCCATCTATCTTTCCGCAAGATATTCGACGAACGGTTGCCACCGCCTGGTGAACCCTTGAGCCGACCCCCTTAGGACGAACTTAATCCGCTCTAGCTTTATGAACCCCGCCATATCATTTATCCAGGTCTCCACCCCCGGGGGCTTGGCTTCTTTCCACATTAGCAATATCCTGCGCCGGGCTACTAGGGACGCAAAGGCCAAAACATCGGCCTCTCTCGCCTCCTGCACTCCCGGCTCTTGTGCAACCCCAAATATAGCCAACCCCCAGCTTGGTTCGACCCGGACTCCTACTACTTTTGAAAGCACCTTTGTCACCCCCACCCAAAACCCCTGTAGTGCCGGGCATGACCAAAACATATGGGTATGATTCGCTGGGCTTCTCGAGCACCTCGCACACCTATCCTCCACCCCAAAAAATTTACTGAGCCGTGTTCCAGTCATATGTGCCCTGTGTAATACCTTAAACTGAATCAGGCTTAGCCTGGCGCACGAGCACGACGAGTTTACCCTGTTTAGGGCATCTGCCCACAGCCCCTCCTCGATCTCCTCCCCTAGCTCTTCTTCCCATTTCCCTTTTAGTTCGTCCACCATAGTCTCCCCTTCGTCCCTCATTTCCCTATATATATCCGACACCTTACCATCCCCCACCCATTTCTTTGAGATGACTCTGTCCTGCACCTCTTGTATCGGGAGCTGCGGAATTCCCTCACCTGTTGCCTCGCAAAAGCCCTCAATTGCATGTACCTGAATGCATTCCCTTGGGGCAACCCATATTTCTCGGTCAGCGCTCCCAGACTTGCGAACTTCCCATCCACAAATAGATCTTTCAGTTGCGTTATTCCTGCTCTTTGCCACATTCCATATCCCCCATCCATTCCCCCCGGGGCAAACCTATGGTTGTTTCTTATCGGGGACCCCCCCCAAGGCTCCGGTCTTTCCCCTATGTCGTCTCCACTGTCCCCAAATCTTCAGTGTAGCTACCACCACCGGGCTCGTGGTGTAGTTCCTCGGTGAGAACGGCAATGGGGCTGTCACCATAGCCTGCAGGCTGGTCCCCATACAGGACGCCCTCTCTAATCTCTTCCACGCCGCTCCCTCCTCCTCTCCCATCCACTTACTCACCATTGAAATATTAGCGGCCCAATAATACTCACTTAGGCTCGGTAGTGCCAGCCCCCCCCCCCTATCCCTGCTACGCTGTAAGAATCCCTTCCTCACTCTCGGGGTCTTCCCGGCAACACAAAACCCATGATGCTCTTTTCTATCCTTTTAAAAAAAGCCTTCGTGATCACCACCGGGAGGCACTGAAACACAAAGAGGAATCTCGGGAGGACCACCATCTTAACCGCCTGCACCCTCCCTGCCATTGACAGTGCTACCATATCCCATCTCTTGAAATCTTCCTCCATCTGTTCCACCAACCGCGTTAAATTTAGCCTGTGCAATGTGCCCCAATTCTTAGCTATCTGGATCCCCAGGTAACGAAAGTCTCTTGTTACCTTCCTCAACGGTAGGTCTTCTATTTCTCTACTCTGCTCCCCTGGATGCACCACAAACAGCTCACTCTTCCCCATGTTCAATTTATACCCTGAAAAATCCCCAAACTCCCCAAGTATCCGCATTATTTCTGGCATCCCCTCCGCCGGATCCGCCACATATAGTAGCAGATCATCCGCATATAAAGATACCCGGTGTTCTTCTCCTCCCCTAAGTATTCCCCTCCATCTCTTGGAACCTCTCAGCGCTATCGCCAGGGGCTCAATCGCCAGTGCAAACAGTAATGGGGACAGAGGACATCCCTGCCTTGTCCCTCTATGGAGCCGAAAATATGCCGATCCCCGTCCATTCGTGACCACACTCGCCACTGGGGCCCTATACAACAGCTGCACCCATCTAACATACCCCTCTCCAAAACCAAATCTCCTCAACACCTCCCACAGATAATCCCATTCCACTCTATCAAATGCTTTCTCGGCATCCATCGCCACTACTATCTCCGTTTCACCCTCTGAGGGGTAATGATGATGGCCCCACAACAGCCTCCGTATATTCGTGTTCAGCTGTCTCCCCTTCACAAACCCAGTTTGGTCCTCGTGAACCACCCCCGGGAAACATTCCTCTATTCTCATTGCCATTACCTTGGCCAGGACCTTGGCATCCACATTTAGGAGGCAAATTGGTCTGTAGGACCCGCATTGTAGCGGATCCTTTTCCTTCTTTAAGAGAAGCGATATCGTTGCTTCAGACATAGTCGGGGGCAGTTGTCCCCTTTCCTTTGCCTCGTTAAAGGTCCTCGTCAGTACCGGGGTGAGCAAGTCCAAATATTTTCTGTAAAATTCAACTGGGAATCCGTCCGGTCCCGGGGCCTTTCCCGTCTGCATGTTCCTAATTCCTTTCACCACTTCTTCTACCGTGATCTGTGCTCCCAGTCCCACCCTTTCCTGCTCTTCCACCTTGGGAATTTCCAGCCGATCCAAAAAATCCATCATTCTCTCCCTCCCATCCGGGGGTTGAGCTTCATACAATTTTTTATAAAATGTCTTGAACACTTCATTCACTCTCTCCGCTCCCCGCTCCATCTCTCCTTCCTCATCCCTCACTCCCCCTATTTCCCTCGCTGCTCCCCTTTTCCTCAATTGGTGTGCCAGCAATCTGCTCGCCTTCTCCCCATATTCATACTGTACACCCTGCGCCTTCCTCCATTGTGCCTCTGCAGTGCCTGTAGTCAGCAAGTCAAATTCCACATGCAGCCTTTGCCTTTCCCTGTACAGTCCCTCCTCCGGTGCTTCCGCATATTGTCTGTCCACCCTCAAAAGTTCTTGCAGCAACCGCTCCCGTTCCTTACTCTCCTGCTTCCCTTTATGTGCCCTTATTGATATCAGCTCCCCCCTAACCACCGCCTTCAACGCCTCCCAGACCACTCCCACCTGAACCTCCCCATTGTCATTGAGTTCCAAGTACTTTTCAATACATCCCCTCACCCTTAGGCACACCCCCTCATCCGCCATTAGTCCCATGTCCATTCTCCAGGGTGGGCGCCCTCCTGTTTCCTCCCCTATCTCCAAGTCTACCCAGTGTGGGGCATGATCCGAAATGGCTATAGCCGTATATTCCGTTCCCCTCACCTTCGGGATCAATGCCCTACCCAACACAAAAAAGTCTATGCGCGAATAGACTTTATGGACATAGGAGAAAAACGAGAACTCCTTACTCCTAGGTCTACTGAATCTCCACGGGTCCACACCTCCCATCTGCTCCATAAAATCCTTAAGCACCTTGGCTGCTGCCGGCCTCCTACCAGTCCTGGACTTCGACCTATCCAGCCTTGGTTCCAACACCGTGTTAAAGTCTCCCCCCATTATCAGCTTTCCCGTCTCTAGGTCCGGGATGCGTCCTAGCATTCGCCTCATAAAGTTGGCATCATCCCAGTTCGGGGCATACACGTTTACCAAAACCACCATCTCTCCCTGTAATTTGCCACTCACCATCACGTATCTGCCCCCGTTATCCGCCACTATAGTCTTTGCCTCGCACATTACCCGCTTCCCCACTAATATAGCCACCCCCCTGTTTTTCGCATCCAGCCCTGAATGGAACACCTGCCCCACCCATCCTTTGCGCAGCCTAACCTGGTCTATCAGTTTCAGGTGCGTTTCCTGTAACATAACCACATCTGCTTTAAGTTTCTTAAGGTGTGCGAGTACTCGTGCCCTCTTTATCGGCCCGTTGAGCCCTCTCACGTTCCACGTGATCAGCCGAGTTGGGGGGCTTCCCACCCCCCCCCCCCCCCCCCCTTGCCGGTTAGCCATCATCTTTTTCCAGCTGCTCACCCAGTTCCCACGCAGCTGTATCTCCCCCAGGCGGTGCCCCCCCGCCCATCCTCTCCCGTACCCACTCCCCCCTTTCCCCAGCAGCAGCAACCCAGTACTTCCCCCCTCCCACCCCCCCCCCCCCCGCTAGACCCCCCGCTAGCGTAATTACTCCCCCCATGTTGCTCCCAGAAGTCAGCAAACTCTGGCTGACCTCGGCTTCCCCCCGTGACCACGGCTCGCACCGTGCGACGCCCCCTCCTTCCTGCTTCTCTATTCCCGCCATAATTATCATAGCGCGGGAACCAAGCCCGCGCCTCTCCCTCGGCCCCGCCTCCCATGGCCAACGCCCCATCTCCTCTCCCTCCCCCCACCACCACCTGTGGGAGAAAGAAAAGTTACCATACCGCAGGATTAGAACATAAAACCCCTCTTCGTCCCCCCCATTCGCCCCACCACTTTGTCCAAACGTTCTTTTTCATAATCCACTCATTCCAGTTTTTCTTCTACAATAAAAGTCCACGCTTCATCCGCCGTCTCAAAGTAGTGGTGCCTCCCTTGATATGTGACCCACAGTCTTGCCGGTTGCAGCATTCCAAATTTTATCTTCCTTTTGTGAAGTACCGCCTTGGCCCGATTAAAGCTCGCCCTCCTTCTCGCCACCTCCGCACTCCAGTCTTGATAAACGCGGATCACCGCGTTCTCCCATTTACTGCACCGAGTTTTCTTCGCCCATCTAAGGACCATTTCTCTATCCTTAAAACGGAGGAATCTCACCACTATGGCTCTGGGAGTTTCTCCTGCTCTCGATCCTCGCACCATAACTCGGTACGCTCCCTCCACCTCCAACGGACCCGTCGGGGCCTCCGCTCCCATTAACGAGTGCAGCATCGTGCTCACATATGCCCCGACGTCCGCCCCCTCCACACCTTCAGGAAGGCCAAGAATCCTCAGGTTGTTCCTCCTTGCGTTGTTTTCCAGTGCCTCCAACCTCTCCACACATCGTTTCTGGTGTGCCTCCTGTATCTCCGACTTCACCACCAGGCCCTGTATGTCGTTCTCATTCTCGGCTGCTTTCGCCTTCACGACCCGAAGCTCCTGCTCCTGGGTCTTTTGTTCCTCTTTCAGCCCTTCGATCGCCTGTAGTATCGGGGCCAACAACTCTTTCTTCATTTCCTTTTTTATGTCCTCCACGCAGCATTTCAAGAACTCTTGTTGTTCAGGGCCCCATATGAAACTGCCACCTTCCGACGCCATCTTGGTTTTTGCTTGCCTTCCTTGCCGTTGTTCCAAAGGATCTGCTGCAATCCGGCCACACTCTCCTCCTTTTTCCATCCGTGTCCAGGGGGAACACCCTTCTGGTTTACCGCACGGTGTTTTTAGCCGTTAAAATTGCCGTTGGGGCTCCTATCAAGAGCCCAAAAGTCCGTTCCACCGGGAGCTGCCGAAACGTGCGACTTAGCTGGTCATCGCCGCACCCGGAACTCACCGTACGCCGCCTTAACAACCGTCTCAACCTGGGTGGCAATTTTCAGGGATATATGTACATGGACACCGAGATCTCTGCTCATCCACACTGCCAAGAACCTTACCATCAGCCCAGTACTCTGTCTTCCTGTTATTCCTTCCAAAATGAATCACCTCGCACGTTTCTGCATTAAACTCCATTTGCCACCTCTCAGCCCAGCGCTGCAGCTTATCTATGTCCCTCTGTAACTTGTAACATCTGTCCACAACTCCACCGACTTTAGTGTCATCTGCAAATTTACTCACCCATCCTTCTACGCCCTCCTCCAGGTCATTTATAAAAATGACAAACAGCAGTGGCCCCAAAACAGATCCTTGTGGTACACCACTAGTAACTGGACTCCAGTCTGAGCATTTCCCATCAACCACCACCCGTTGTCTTCTTCCAGCTAGCCAATTTCTGATCCAAACTGCTAAATCGCCCTGAATCCCATGCCTCCGTATTTTCTGCAGTAGCCTACCGTGGGGAATCTTATCAAACGCTTTACTGAAATCCATATACACCACATCAACTGCTTTACCCTCATCCACCTGTTTGGTCACCTACTCAAAGAACACAATAAGGTTTGTGAGGCACGACCTACCCTTCACAAAACCGTGTTGACTATCTCTAATCACATTATTCCTTTCCAGATGATTATACATCCTATCTCTTATAAACCTTTCCAAGACTTTGTCCACAACAGAAGTAAGGCTCACTGGTCTATAGTTACCGGGGTTGTCTCTACTCCCCTTCTTGAACAAGGGGACAACATTTGCTATCCTCCAGTCTTCTGGCACTATTCCTGTAGACAAAGATGACTTAAAGATCAAAGCCAAAGGCTCAGCAATCTCCTCTCTAGCTTCCCAGAGAATCCTAGGATAAATCCCATCCGGCCCAGGGAACTTACTATTTTCACACTTTCCAGAATTGCTAACACCTCCTCCTTATGAACCTCAAGCCCTTCTAGTCTAGTAGCCTGAATCACAGTATTCTCCTCGACAACATTGTCTTTTTCCCGTGTGAATACTGACAAAAAATATTCATTTAGCACCTCTCCTATCTCCTCGGACTCCAAGCACAACTTCCCACTACTGTCCTTGACTGGCCCTACTCGTACCCTAGTCATTCTTTTATTCCTGACATATCTATAGAAAGCTTCACAGGCACCAGCAACTAAACCAAAAGACAGGCTGGCCAGTATGTGTGGGTGCGGAGAGAGGTTAGGAAGAGGTGTGTGTGGGGTTGGGGGGGGGGGGGGGGGGGGGGGGGGGGGGGGGGGGGGCTGGGATGTTGAATCCTCTATTACCAGAGAATATGGACAATTTGACTGAAAGCTACATGAGAACATTAAATAACATTTTTTCAAAGTACTTTGAAACCAGATTCTTATAAATAATCTATAAATATATGTTGATCTATAATAACTGAACTTCTTGATGTTTATATACAAATGTTGTTATTCTGCCTTATTTGCTTTTTTGTTATTACTGGCATCTGGGTCATACTGGGCAGCACGGTAGCATAGTGGTTAGCACAAATGCTTCACAGCTCCAGGACCCAGGTTCGATTCCAGGCTTGGATCACTGTCTGTGCGGAGTCTGCACGTTCTCCCCGTGTCTGTGTGGGTTTCCTCCGGGTGCTCCGGTTTCCTCCCACAGTCCAAAGATGTGCAGGTTAGGTGGATTGGCCATGATAAATTGCCCTTAGTGTCCAAAATTGCCCTTGGTGTTGGGTGGGTTGTGGGGATGGGGTGGAGGTGTTGGCCTTGGGTGGGGTGCTCTTTCCGGAAGCTGGTGCAGACTCGATGGGCCGAATGGCCTCCTTCTGCACTGTAAATTCTATGATAATCTATGATAAATTGCCCTTAGTGTCCAAATTACCATTAATGTTAGGTGGGGTTACTGGGTTATGGGGATAGGGTGGAGGTGTGGGCTTGGGTGGGGTGCTCTTTCCAAGAGCCAGTGCAGACTCGATGGGCCGAATGGCCTCCTGCACTGTAAATTCTATGAAATCTATGAAATATTACTTTTCAAGTGCTAAAATAGGGTCACATTGGTAAATAGTTTGGGAAGCACAGCTCTATCACTCAAAACTGAGTTCTTGTCGAGTTATCTGAGAAGGAAGATGTGGAGCAGAAAGATAAAGAATGGCTTGAGGAACCAGCGGATGCAGAAAAGAGCACAATGCAGCAGCATTGGGGCTTCCTGAGTAATAAGAAAATTGAGAACAGGTTCTCCTAAATGGTCATTCCCCCACCTAGAGTCATCAACATTCCTTCTCAAATCTGACCCAGTCCTAAAACAATCTGTTTAATTTTTTCCTATTTTTTTTTTTAGACAATATTTTATTGAGGCATTTAGAATTTAAACAATTTCAAACATCAGATTTCAACAAGAACAAAAACGCAACAGTATAACCAAAAAAAACCACTGATAACAAACCCCCGCCAACATGGCTTACACAAATAGTGCACCTTCCCAGCCCCCCTCCGTTGGTTCTCCTGCCCTTACTCGTCTCCCCCATGCCTCCCCTTCCTACCCCCCTCCTTCCCCATGCTGACAGCTTAATTTTTCTTAAAACGTCGCTGAACGGCTGCCACCTCTGAGCAAAACTCTTCAACGAACCCCATAAAGCTAATTTAATTTTCTCGAGCCTGAAAAACCCCGCCATGTCGCTAACCCATACCCCCGGCTTCAGGGGTTCAGAGTCCCTTCATCCTAG
>NW_027309180.1:0-48240 GCF_047496885.1 Scyliorhinus torazame | reverse complement strand
TGAGGGACAGGTTGTCTGTGGTAGGTTGGGAAATTACAATAAAAGGTTGGACAATAGGCAGACAATTGCTCGCATTGAAGAAATTATTACATATTTGCAACAAATACACATTCCTTTCAGGAACACAAATCCACAGGAAAGTGGTGCAGTAATTCTTCACACCTGATTACAGCTTTTGGATTCTGCTGTTACACAAGAGAACCAAGGGAGTAGTGAGCAGGAGGGACTGAAAGAGATTAGTATTCGTGAAAAAGTAGTACTGGAGAATTTATTGGATTAAAAATTAATAAATCCCCAAAAGCTGCTGCTCTACATCCCAGAGTGTTGAAAGAGGTGGCTGTAGAGATAGTGGATACATTGGTGATCATCTTACTAAATTCTATAGATGCTGGATTGGTTCCAGCAGATTGGAAGGTGGTAAATGTAACCCCAATATTTAAGGAGAGAGAGAAAACAGGGAACCACAGACCCATTAACCTGACATCAGTAGGAAGGAAAATGCTACAATCCATTATGACGGATGCAGAGCAGCACGGTAGTGCATTGGTTAGCACTGTTACCTCACGGCGCTGAGGTCCCAGGTTCAATCCTGGCTCTGGGTCACTGTCTGTGTGGAGTTTGCACATTCTCCCCGTGTTTGCGTGGGTTTCACCCCCACAAACCAAAGATGTGCAGGGTAGGTGGATTGGCCACACTAAGTTGGCCCTTAATTGGAGAAAATGAATTGGGCACTCTAAATTTAAAGAAAAAAATATTATGACGAACACGATAGCATACGGCTTAGGAGCAGGAGTAGACCACTCGGCCCCTCGAGCCTGCTGCACCATTCAATAAGTTCCCGGCTGATCTGATTGTAACCTCAACTCCACAGAGACAAGTTGTGAGGGGGATACACACAGTTTGCAATGAGATATTGATAGGTTAAGTAAGTGAGCAAAAAGTTGGAAAATGGAGTATAATGTGGGAAAATGTGAAGTTGATTTTGGAAGGGAGAACAAAAGATCAGTGTTATTTAAATGGAGAAAAACTGCAGAAAGCTGCAACACAAAGGGACTTGGGGGAACTTGTGCACGAAACACAGAAAGCTCGCAGACAGGTGCAGCAGGTAATCAGGAAGGCTAATGGAATGTTGGCCCTGATTCCAAGGGGATTGGAGTATAAGAGTCGGGAAGTCTTGCTCCAGCTGTGGACCAGAGGGACCCGTCTCAGAATAACGAGGTGCCTATTAAGACTGAGATACGGAGAAATTTCTTCACTGAGGGTTGTGAGTCTTTGGAACTGAGAGCTGTGGGGACAGAGTCCTTGTCCATATTTAAGGCTGAGATAGATTCTTGATCAGCGAGAGAATCAAGCATTACAGGGAAAGGGCAGGAAAGTGGCCAAGAGAAATGTTGGATCAGCCATGATTGAATGGTGGGGCAGACTCGAAGGGCCGAATGGTCTACTCCTGTTCCTATTTCTGCTGCCTCACCCCCATCCGATAACCTTTCACCCCCTTGATGAACAGGAATCTATCCAGATCTGCCTTGAAAATATTCACAGACTCTGCTTCCACTGCCCTTTGTGGAAGAGAGTTCCAAAGACTCCAAACCTTCGGAGAGAAAAAAGTTATTCTCTGCCTTTAATGGACAAGTTATTACTTTTAAAGTGACTCCAATTTCTAGATGCTCCCACAAGAGGAAGCATCCTTTCCACATCCACCCTGTCAAGGCCCCTCAGGATCTTATACGTTCAATCAAGTCACCTAAACTCCATCGGACACAAGCCCAGCCTGTCCAATCATTCCTCATAAGACCAGCCTCTAATTCCAGGTATGAATCCAGTAAACCTTCTCTGAACTGCTTCCAACACATTAACATCATTCCTTAAATGAGAGCAATACTGTACACAGTGCTCCAGATGTGGTCTCACCAATGCCCTGTATAACTGAAACATAACCTCCCTATTTTTGTATTCAATTCCCCTCACAAACAATAACATTCTATTAGCTTTCCTAATTACTTGCTGTACCTGTATACTCTCCTTTTGTGATTCCTGCTCTTGGACATCCAGATCCCTCCTCTTGGACATCCAGATCCCTCTGAGTCTCGGAACTTTGCAAACTCTCGCTATTTCGATGAGAAGCTTCTTTTTCTTCCTGCCAAAATGAACAATTTCACATTTTCGCACATTGTTACCCATTTGCCAGATGTTATCCCATTCATTTCAAATATACTTTTTTAACCTCCTTATGTCTTCTTCACAATTTACTTTCCTACCTATCTTTGGCCATTCAGCCCATCGAGCCTGCTCCACCATTCAATACAATCATAGCTGATCATCCACTTCAGTGCCTTTTTACGCACACTATCACCATATCCCTTTGTGTTATTGGTATTTAGATATCTGTCAGTCTCTGCTTTAAACACACTCAATGACTGAGCTTCCACCGCCCTCTGGGGTGGAGAATTTCAAAGATTCACAACTTGTTGATCTATGTAGGTCAAACCATTTCCCTGTTCTCTCCCCGTATCCTTGTCGCTTTATGTCCCTCAAGTGCCCATCAAATTTCCTTTGGGAAACATTCCGTCATCTCTGCTTCTATCCCGCACGACGGAAGTGGGTTCCAGATATTTCCCACTTTCTTCAAATGTAAATGAGGTTCAGAGAGCACAGGAGGCCATTCTGCCCATTGTTCCCTTGCTAGCTCTTTGGATTAACTATCAAATTAATTCCACCGCCCTGCAAGTTTATTTCCAAGTTTATTTTGAATCCCAGCTCACAACAACTCGTTCTGTTTTAAATCTAATGGGCAGAATGGCCTCCTGTGCTCTCTGCACAGCATATTGTGAAATTATTAGATTTAAAACAGAACAAGTTGTCGTTATTTGGGATTCTCTGCCTGACAAAGGTGCAGGAAGTAAATTCAACTGTAACTTTCAAAGGGGAACTTTACAGATTCTTTATATAGTCCCATCGCCCGGCAAGTTTCTGTTCCTACAGAATCTGTAAAGTTCCTGCACCTTCATCAGGCAGCGAATCCCAAATCACAACAACTCGTTCTGTTTTAAATCGAATGATTTACAATATGCTGTGTTTGGATTTTCACAGGGGATTTGAAATGGAGAGAAAGACATGATTGTTGCACAAAATCAAGACTCCGTCTTTATTCATGATTTTCATGAGTGGGCTCAGTTTGGGGACCAATACTTGTTTATAATTTTTTTTTTTAAATTCCCATTAAGGCTCAATTTAACGTGGCCAAACCACCTACCCTGCACATCGTTGGGTTGCGGGGGTGAGACCCATGCATACACGGGGAGAATGTGCAAACTCCACATGGACAGTCACCCGGGATCGAACCTGGGTCCGTGGTGCCGTGAGGCAGCAGTGCAAACTACTGTGCCACCTTGTTTAGGGATTAATTCTAAAAATAAATTATATTTCTATCGCATCTTTCATGATCACAGGTTCTCCTAAAGCATTTTACAGCCATTGAAGTACTTTTGAGATGTAGTCACTGTTGTAATGTCAGAAACTGTAGGTATGCCTCAGTTCTAGGGGAGGGGGTGGCGTAGTGGTATTGTCAATTGATTACTTAACCAGAGACCCAGAGTAATGCTCTGGGGGACCCAGGTTCAAATCCCGCACCGCAGATGATGACATTTGAATTCAATAAAAATCTGGAATTAAAAGTCTAATGATGACCGTGAAACCATTGTTGATTGTCATAAAGACCCATCTGGTTCACCAATGTACTTCAGGAAAGGACATCTGCTGTCCTTACCTGGTCTGACCTGCATGTGATTTCAGACACATAGCAATGTGGATGACTCTTAACTGCCCCCTCAAGGGCAATTAGGGATGGGCAATGAATGCTGGCACAACCAACGATGCTCACGCCCCATGAACATATTAAAAAATGATATTTTGTTTTTAAAATCAATGACTCTTCAATGACAATCAATTGTTAAATGTAATAAGGTCAAGGAAGCCATGATAAAATCCAACATGTGACTGGACCTTTATTTTTAAAATTAATACTGTATCAACCAAAATGTTTCCAAAACTTGCTGAACTCGTGGAAATTGTTTAAACTAATATAGTTCCATAATTTTGTGAAGCTTTTGGACATCATATGTTGCTAAAGTCTGGCTCAAGTTCAATCCAATCAAGGTTCATAAGAAAGAAAGGTATTACCTTCCACAAAATAGTTTTTTTTAACTAATGTAACTTGTATTAATCAACAGTATTAATCAAAGATTACTGTATTAATTACCTACCAGTCAGTAACAGATGACTTAATAAGTAATGAACCTTAATCAAGTTACAATTAATGAATCAATAGTTGTAATGAAAGACTGAATTTTATTTGCTGTAAAAATATAAAAGCTTAATTGCTGTGTATGTAAAGAATGTGCAATGAAGATAAATGTACTGGCAAGAGAGACCTTCAAGCTCTTATTAGCCTCAACACTTGAAACTGTATAAATAAGGGATTGCTTGAATCAGATAAAGGGATAGTATGAAACAGTTCTATTACATTCATTGAGATAATGAGAGAAGGTGGTGTCAGTAATTGAAGACCCAATTAAATTAATCTAGTGACCAAATTGACCAATTGTCATATTACAACAGGTCCAACAGTGACGTGAGGTAATGGTCACTTTGGGGATAAAAGTAGAGGTTCTGAAGGTCTTCCTTGCTGGCCAAGTACTGAAGATTCCCGAGGCCGAGTTCCAAAGGAAATTACTGTCAAAAAAGGAGCCAGACTCCTGAGGCTGAATTCCACAAAAATTACTGTCAAAGAAGGAGCCTCAGAGGGTTACGCTTCTACAGACTGATCACCCACATGAAGTCATAAATGTTATATATTTGGGGTTATCGTTGTGTTGTTACGTGATCACTTTAAAAATCTAGTCACATGTATAGTTTGTAATGTCATTGGCTGCTTCGTGGGCTTTATCAAACTTCTAGATCAAACTTTTGTCGAGTTACGGGTGGCACGGTAGTACAGTGGTTAGCACTGTTGCTTCACAGCTCCAGGGTCCCAGTTCGATTCCTGGCTTGGGTCACTGTGTGTTTACAGAGTCTCCACGTTCTACCTGTGACTGTGTGGGTTTCCTCCGGGTGGTCTGGTTTCCTCCCACAAGTCCAGAAAGATGTGCTGTTAGGTAATTTGGACATTCTGAATTCTCCCTCTGTGTACCCAAACAGGCGCCGGAATGTGACAACTCTGGACTTTTCACAGTAACTTCATTGCAGTGTTAATGTAAGCCTACTTGTGACAAGAAAGATTAGTGTAAGATTATGATTATCTCTTCAATAAACCTGCGTTATCTGCATTCAACCCCACATGCTACAGCTTCATTCTTTTGCCCTGAGTGTGCAGAACATAAGATAAAAAGAATACTGGTGAAGAGAAATGGATTAAATTGTTTTCAAGCAAGAAAAGAAAATTGAAGCTTTCGATGTTGAGACAGAATTAACAGCAGGTCAGCCGATTTCACCTGGCATTGGATTTATCAGATGGTTGTGCAGAACAAATAATTAAAACAGGCCCCCCGAGGAGTTCAGGCTGCTGAGCTCACCACGTGTGCAGTTAGATTGAAATGAAAGTCACCGTCGCCCCAGAAGACCATAGGTTTCTCTCCCAGTTTGAGAGAGAGCTGACTGGCGGTGACTTAACCTGAGGGTCACCACACCAAGGATTGGATTCTCCACGCCCCCGATGCCGGATTCTCTGCCCCCCCCCCCCCCCCCCCCCCCGGACACCAAAATCGCATTCGGTGATGGGGCGGAGAATCAGTTTTGGTGTCGAAATCGGGCCTGGCGCCGGTTTTTAAATTCTCCACCCCCCCCCCCAATAATGGCTGTACTCGTGGAGTACGCCGCACCGAGAATCCACCGCCTGAGGCCCACCCCGTGATACTCTGTCCCCGACCGGCCAAATTCCCGAAGGCGCGGGACTCTCATGGTCCCAGCCGTACAGGAACCTCGCGAGGCCGCTTTGGACTCAGTCCGGGGTCGCTGCAGTCGGGGAAGGGCCGATTGGCGGGCAGGGGAGTGTTGGGGGCAATGTGTGTGGGCTGTCCGTGGCGGCTGATGCGGGGCTACAATTTTGTCGGTCCAGGCCCGCTGTCTGAGTTCGCCATGGAGCACGGCGCGGACGCTGCTGTGCACATGCACATCCTCTGACCCGGAAGTGCTGGGGGCCATATCGGCAGCTAGAGCTGCAAGCTCTATGACGACTGCCTGCTCGCCCCCAGCAAAACGGGGAATCTGTGGCCTTTTGACGCCAGTTTTCCTGGGGTAAAAGACCACAGTTTTCCCGACGGCATGGGGACATCGTCTCCAAAACAGAGAATCCAGCCCGAGGTGAGGGGCAAAGTTGAGAATGTTTATGAAAATGTTTTTATAAAAGTTTTATACAATACAGAATAAACAAATTTGTGCAGAGCAGATAGTTTGCAAAAACCCAACCTTGGAAGTAAACCCCCCCCCCCCCCGAACCCCAACTCCCTAAACACCCCCAAACCCCAATTCCCTAAACACCCCCGCCTCTTTTGATTATTTTGAAGGTTATCCTGAACCCGACAAGTCTGGTGCAAACCCAGAACACGTGGGCATGATTGGCCGAGCCCCCCTGGCAGAGTTCACATTTGTCCTCCACCTCCGGGAAGAACCTGCTCATTCTGGTTCTTGTCAGGTGTTCTCTGTGCACCATAAGACCATTAGACATAGGAGCGGAAGTAAGGCCATTCGGCCCATCGAGTCCACTCCACCATTCAATCATGGCTGATTTCAACTCCATTTACCCGCTCTCTCTCCATAGCCCTTAATTCTTCGAGAAATCAAGAATTTATCTTGATTTCTGTCTTAAAGACACTCAACGTCCCGGCCTCCACCACCCTCTGTGGCAATGAATTCCACAGACCCACCACTCTCTGGCTGAAGAAATTTCTCCTCATCTCTGTTCTAAAGTGACTCCCTTTTATTCTAAGGCTGTGCCCCCGGGTCCTAGTCTCCCCTGCTAATGGAAACAACTTCCCAACGTCCACCCTATCTAAGCCATTCATTATCTTGTAAGTTTCTATTAGATCTCCCCTCAACCTCCTAAACTCCAATGAATATAATCCCAGGATCCTCAGACGTTCATCGTATGTTAGGCCTACCATTCCTGGGATCATCCGTGTGAATCTCCGCTGGACCCGCTCCAGTGCCAGTATGTCCTTCCTGAGGTGTGGGGCCCAAAATTGCTCACAGTATTCTAAATGGGGCCTAACTAATGCTTTATAAAGCTTCAGAAGTACATCCCTGCTTTTATATTCCAAGCCTCTTGAGATAAATGACAACATTGCATTTGCTTTCTTAATTACGGACTCAACCTGCAAGTTTACCTTTAGAGAATCCTGGACTAGGACTCCCAAGTCCCTTTGCACTTCAGCATTATGAATTTTGTCACCGTTTAGAAAATAGTCCATGCCTCTATTCTTTTTTCCAAAGTGCAAGACCTCGCACTTGCCCACGTTGAATTTCATCAGCCATTTCTTGGACCACTCTCCTAAACTGTCTAAATCTTTCTGCAACCTCCCCACCTCCTCCATACTACCTGTCCCTCCACCTATCTTTGTATCATCGGCAAACGTAGCCAGAATGCCCCCAGTCCCGTCATCTAGATCGTTAATATATAAAAGAGAACAGCTGTGGCCCCAACACTGAACCCTGCGGGACACCACTCGTCACCGGTTGCCATTCCGAAAAAGAACCTTTTATCCCACTCTCTGCCTTCTGCCTGACAGCCAATCGTCAATCCATGTTAGTACCTTGCCTCGAATACCATGGGCCCTTACTTTACTCAGCAGTCTTCCGTGAGGCACCTTATCAAAGGCCTTTTGGAAGTCAAGATAGATAACATCCATTGGCTCTCCTTGGTATAACCTATTTGTTATCTCTTCAAAGAACATCTAAACAGTTTCCTGGCTACTTCGCGCAACACCACACACACAACCACTCAGAGTCCCCCAGTTTTACTGCTACTGAAGAGGAAGCTGAGAACAACATCTGATCAACATTTCCCCTGGAGACGTCTGAGACAGTGGAACACAATCAGCAGTCGCAAACCTGAAGAGAAGGTAATCCCAAAAGGTGCTTGATTGGACAAGGACAGCAAGTATTGGTGCACAGTGGTACCACCAGCGAGAAGTGGGTTCCTGTAACCGTATTGGCATATTACAATAATCATGGGTGACTTTGATATGCAGGTGGACTGCATATTGCAGTCAGGTTGGTAGCAGATCCCAAGAAAGGGAATTTTTGGAGCAGCTTGTGGTAGAGCCCACTGGGGAACAAGCAGTTCTGGATTTGGTGCTATGTAATGAGACAGACCTGATTAGGGAACATAAGGTGAAGGAATCCTTAGGGGGCAGTGACCAAAATATGAACAAATTTACCCTGCAGTTTGCGAGGAAGATGCTGGAATCAGATGTAATGGTATTACAATTGAATAAAGGTAACTACAAAGACATGAGCGAGGAGCTGGCCAGAGTTGATTGGAAGGGGAGCCTAGCAGGGAAAACAGTGGAACAGCAATGGCAGGGGTTTTTGGGGTTATTTAGGAGGCACAACAGAAATTCATTCCAAGAAGGAGGAAAGATGCTAAGGGAAGGATGAGGCAACCGTGGCTGACAAAGAAAGTCAGGGATAGCATAAAAGCAAATGAAAAGCATACAAGCTGGCGAGGGTTAGTGGGAAGCCAGAGGATTGGGATGCCTTTAAAAGTGAGTAGAGGACAACTGAAAAAACAATAAGGGGGCGGGGGGGGGGGGGGGGGGGGGAGAAGATGAAATATGAATGTTAGCTAGCAAATAATATAAAAGAAGATAACAAGAGTTTTTTTACAATATATAAAAGGGAGCAGCGAGGCAAGAATAGACGTTGGACCACTGGAAAATTAGGTTGGAGACATAGTAACAGGAAACAAAGAAATGGCAGAGGAACTGAAGTTACTTTGTGTGAGTCTTCAAGGTGGAAGACACCAGTGGGATACCAGAACTTCAGGCGAATCAGGGGGCAGAGGTGTAGTGGCTATCACGAAGGAGAAGGTTCTGGGGAAAGTGAAAGGTCTGAAGGTGGATAAATCACCTGGACCAGATGGACTACACTCCAGGGTTATAAAGGAGATAGCTGAAGAGATTGTGGAGGCATTCCTGGTGATCTTTCCGGAATCACTAAAGGCAGGGAGGGTCCCAAAGGACTGGAAAATGGCCAATGTAACACCGCTGTTTAAGAAGGGAGGCAGAAGACGGGAAATCATAGGCCGGTTTCTGACTTCGGTCATTGATAAGATTTTAAGAGTCCATTATTAAAGATGAGATTGTGGAGTATCTGGAAGTACATGATAAAATAGGGCTGAGTCAGCACAGCTTCGTCAAGGGGAGTCATGTTTAACAAATCTGTTAAGAGTTCTTTGATGATGTAACAAGGAAGTTAAACAATGGAGAACCAGTGGACGAGATCTATTTAGATTTCCAGAAGGCCTTTGGCAAGATGGCGTATAGGAGGCTGTTAAATAAGTTAAGAGCCCGTGGTGTTAAAGGACAAATACTGGCATTGATAAGAGGATTGGCTGACTGGCAGAAGGCAGAGTGGATAAAGGGGTCTTTTTCAGAATGGCAGCTGATGACCAGTGGTGAGCCTCAGGGGTTTGTGCTGGGACCACAACTTTTCACAATATACATTAATGATCTGGAAGAAGAACTAAGGGCACTGTTGCTAAGTTTGCAGATGATACAAAGCTATGCAGAGGGACAGTTAGTATTGAGGAAGCAGGGGGCTGCAGAAGGACTTGAACAGGCTACGAGAGTGGGCAAAGAAGTGGCTGATGGAATACAATGTGGAAAAGTATGAGGTCATGCACTTTGGCAGGAAGAATGGAGGCATAGACTATTTTCTAAACGGAGAAATGCTGAGGAAATCAGAAGCACAAAGGGACTTTGGAGTCCTTGTTCACGATTCTCTTAAGGATAATGTGCAGGTTCAGTTGCCAGTTAGGAAGGCAAATGTAATGTTAGCATTCATGTCGTGAGGGACACAATACAAGAGCAGGGATGTACTTCTGAGGCTGTATAAGGCTCTGGTCAGACCCCATTTGGAGTAATGTGAGCAGTTTTGGGCCCTGTACATAAAGAAGGATGTGCTGGCCTGGGAAAGAGTTCACAAGAATGATCCCTGGAATTAAGAGCTTGACGTATGAGGAGCGGTTGAGGACTCTGGGTCTGTACTTGTTGGAATTTAGAAGGATGAGGGGGGATCTTATTGAAACTTACAGGATACTGAGAGGTCTGGATAGAGTGGACACGGAGAGAATATTTCCCCCAGTAGGAAAAACTAGAACCGGAGGTCGCAGCCTCAGACTTAAGGGAAAATCTCTCAATACTGAGATGAGGAATTTCTTCAGCCAGAGGGTGGTGAATCTGTGGAACACATTGCCGCAGAAGGCTGTGGAGGCCAATTCACGGAGTGTCTTTAAGACACATAGGTTCTTGATTCATAAAGGGATCAGGGGTTATGTGGAGAAGGCAGGAGAATAAGGATGAGAAACATGTCAGCCATGATTGAATGGCAGACCAGACTAGATGGGCCGAATGGCCTAATTCTGCTCCAATGTTTTTTTTAATTCATTTACGGGATGCGGGCTGGTTGGGCCAGTATTTATTGCCCATCCTTAGTCTTATGGAAACTGACCCTGATTCCTATACTGTACAAACTGAACATTTTTTAAAATACAAATTTAGAGTACCCAATTCTTTTTTTTCCAATTAAGGGGCAATTTAACGTGGCCAATCCACCTACCCTGCACATCTTTGGGTTGTGGGGGTGAAATCCAGGCAGACACAGGGAAAAAGTGCAAAGTCCACACGGACAGTGACCCGGAACTGGGATCGAACCCGGGACCTCGGTGCTGTGAGGTAGCAGCGCTAACCACTGTGCCACCGTGCCCCATTGTACAAACTGAAGCCGAGCGAGTGTAGAGACAACACAGATCAGTTGTTAGTGACACCCATCAATGTGCCAGTACCGTGTGTGCTGGAACTACCTCAGGATGAACCGCCATCCATACTATCAGATCATGCGGCTGCGACTTCTGGTCAATCCGCAGAAACCGAGATTGCCAAAGAATTTATGAAAGGGAAATCATGTTTGACAAATCCACTAGAATTATTTGAGATGTAAGCAGTAGATTTTGTAAAAATAAATAAATTTAGAGTGCCCAATTCATTTTTTCCAATTCAGGGGCAATTTAGCATGGCCAATCCACCTATCCTGCTCATCTTTTGGGTAGTGGGGGCAAAACCCACACCAACACGGGGAGAATGTGCAAACTCCACACAGACAGTGATCCAGAGCTGGGATCGAACCTGGGACCTCAGCGCCGTGAGGTAACTAGTAGATTTGACCAGGGAGACCCAATGGATGTGGTTTATTTAGACTTTCGACAATGTCTCCCACAGCAGATTACTGTGTAAAGTTAAAGCATTTGGGATTGCGGGTAGTGTCTTGCAATGGATAGAAAGCTGGTTAGCAGACAGGAATCAAAAAGTTGGAATAAATGGGTCTTTTTCTGATTGGCAGGCAGTGACTACTGAGGTGCCACAGGGATCTGTGCTCAGACCCCAACTGTTCACATTATGTATTCATGATTTGGACGAGGGAAGTAAATGTATTATCTCCAGATTTGCAGATGACACAGTTGGCGGGGAGGGTGAACTGTGAGGATGCAGAGATGCGTCAGCGTGATTTGGACAGGCTGGGTGAGTGGGCAAATGTATCGCAGCTGCAGTCTAACCTGGATAAATGTTAGGTTATCCACTTTGGTAGCAAATGTAGAAAGGCAGATTATGATTTGAATGGGTGTAAATTGAGAGAGGTGGAGATACAGCGAGAGCTTGGTGTCCTCAGGCATCAGTCACTGAAAGTAAGTGTGCAGGTTCAACGGGCAGTAAAGAAGGCAAATGGTATGTTGGGTGTCATAGTGAGAGGATTGGAGTATAGGAATAGAGATGTTTTATTGCAGTTGTATAGGCCATTGGTGAGGCCACATCTGGAGTATTGTGTGCAGTTTTGTTGTCCTTACCTGAGGAAGGATGTTCTTGCTATGGAGGGAGTGCAGCGAAGGTTTAACAGGCTGGATCCTGGGAACGGACTCTCATATGAGGATTTTGATTTGATTTATTGTCACATGTATACTATACAGTGAAAAGTATTGTTTCTTGCATGCTATACAGACAACGCATACCGTACATAGGGAAGGAAGGAGAGACTGCAGAATGTAATGTTACAGTCATAGCTAGGGTATAGAGAAAAGATCAACTTAATACAAGGCAGGGTCCATTCAAAAGTCTGATGGTAGTAGGGAAGAAGCTGTTCTTGAGTCGGTTGGTACGTGACCTCAAACTTTTGTATCTTTTTCCTGACGGAAGAAGGTGGAATAGAGTAATTATGCTGGCTGCCTTTCTGAGGCAGCGGGAATTATAGACAGAGTCAATGGATGGTAGGCTGGTTTGCATGATGGATTGGTTACATTCACAACCTTTTGTAGTTTGCTGTGGTCTTGGGCAAAGCAGGATCCATACCAAGCTGCGATACAACCAGAAAGAATGCTTTCAATGGTGCATCTGTAAAAGTTGGTGAGAGTCGTAGTTGACATGCTAAATTTCCTCAGTCTTCTAAGAAAGTAGAGTCTTTGGTAGGCTTTCTTAACTATAGTGTCGGCATGGGGGGCCCAGGACAGGTTGTTGGTGATCTGGACACCTAAAAACTTAAAGCTCTCGACCCTTTCTACTTGGTTCCCATTGATGTAGAGGGGCATGTTCTCCACTACGCTTCCTGATGTCGATGACAATCTCCTTTGTTTAGTTGACATTGAGGGAGAGACTAAGTCGGTTAGCATTATATTCATTGGCGTTTAGAAGAGTGAGAGGGGATCTCATAGAAACTTAGAAAGTTCCAACAGGATTAGACAGGGTAGATTCGGAAAGAATGTTCCTGATGGTGGAGGAATCCAGAACTAGGGGTCATAGTTTGAGGATAAGGGGTAAACCTTCTCGGACTGAGGTGAGGAGAAATTTCTTCACCCAGAATCTGTGGAATTCGCTACTACACAAATTAGTTGAGACAACAGCATTGTGTAATTTGATGAAAGAGTTAGTCAAAGCTCTTGTAGCTAAAAGAATATGGGGAGAAGGCAGGGTCAGGGTATTGAGCTTGATGATCACCCAGATCATAATGAAAGGGAGAGCAGGCTCGAAGGGTTGAATCGCCTCCTCCTGCTTCTATTTTCGATGTATCTATGTATGTATTTAGGAGATGGAGAGCTGACTGGTGGTGATTTAACCTGAGGATCACCACACCGCAGGCGAGGGGCAATGTTGAGAAGGCGGGGCTTTCATGGATGACCTCAGCCGGTACGGGAGTTGACCCGCACCGTTGGTGTCATTTCACATCATGAAGCAGTCGTCCAGCCAACTGAGAAAATTGGCCCCCTGGTAAATATGTAATAATTCCGTAAATATTAGCTATTCCCTGTCTCCCATCAGTTTCCCAGTTCACCTCAGACAACTTGCCCCTCATCCTCTGATTATTTCTCACAGACGAAAACACTTAAATAAGTTAAAGAAATAAACCATGTAACGACCATATCCCATCTTCATGGCAAGGTGGCATAATTTTAGGGGTTCCCAAACAGAAATGAGAATGAAATATCTTCTACTTCCAAACACCCCTTCACTCTGTGATCTTTGGTGAAATCTGAAACCAGGTTTTCTCAACAAGACAAAGAGCATCAGCCCACTGGAGGCAAAGTTGTGAGACCGGCCAGTCCAGCAGAAAGAAACCCTCCGACCCTCCCCATTGACCAACTGTCAGAATGAACAAATTGCAGCCCTGGATGTAATTCAGAACAGAAACAATAACAGCAGAATCCAACCCCTGTAATCACTTGTGAACATGTTGGTGTCTCAGCAGGCGCCATGAATCACGGAAACCCTTCCCACATGGAGAGCAGGTGAATGGCCTCTCCCCAGTGTGAAGTTGCCAGTGCCTCTGCAGGTGGGATGGATCAGTGAATCTCTTCTCCTACTCAGAGCAGGCGAATGGCATCTCCATGATGTGAATTCGCTGGTGTTTCCGCAGGTTGCGTTCATGCATGAATCCCTTCCCACATTCAGGACAGAGGAATGGTCTCTCCCCGGTGTGAACTCTATGGTGTGTCAGCAGGATGGATGAAAGAGTGAATCCTTTCCCACACACTGAGCATAGAAATGGCCGCTCGCCAGTGTGAACTCGCTGGTGTGTCTGGAGGGTGGATGAATCACTGAATCCCTTCCCACACTGAGAGCAGGAGAATGGCCTCCCCCCAGTGTGAACTCGGCGGTGTACCCGCAGGTGGGATAACTGAGGGAATCCCTTCCCACACTGAGAGCAGATGAATGGCCTCTCCCCAGTGTGAACTCGCTGGTGTATTCGCAGGCTGGATAATTGAGTGAATCCTTTCCCACACTGAGAGCAGGTGAATGGCCTCTCTCCAGTGTGAATTTGCTGATGTTTCTGCAGGGTGGATGAATGTCTGAATCCCTTCCCACACCTTGAGCAGGTGAATGGCTTCTCTCCAGTGTGAACCCGCTGATGTGTCTGCAGGGTGGATGAACGATTGAATCCCTTCCCACACTGAGAGCAAGTGAACGGCTTCTCTACAGTGTGAACCTGATGGTGCCTCAACAGGTGGGATGAATCACTGAATCCCTTCCCACACTGAGTGCAAATGAATGGCCTCTCCCCAGTGTGACTGCGCCGATGAGCTTCCAGCTCTGATGGGGCCCTGTATCCCTTCCCACAGTCCCCACATTTCCAAGGTTTCTCCATGCTTTGAGTTTCCTTGTATCTCTCCGTGTTGGACAATCAGTTGAAGCCTTAACTACATACAGAACACGTGTACAGTCTCTCCCCGCTGTGAATGGTGTGATGTTTTTTCAGTCTGTGTAACTGGTTAAAGCTCTTTCCGCAGTCAGTGCTCTGGAACACTCTCACTAGGGTGTGTGTTGTCTCGGTGATTTTCAAGTCGCATAAATGTTTAAAATGTTTTGAAGCCTACAGAGCAGTCAAACATTTCTTCAGGATTCAAAGGATGGTATTCGGGTCCCAAGGAATCAAGAGACTGTGTCAGATCTAGACATAATGTTTTGAGATTTCAGTCTGTAATTCCTCCTCTTCTACTGTCCTGTAAAAACATTTTGGAAAGGACATCACTGTCAGTACAGGATAGAAATTCAGAACAGACATTTCTAGTTTCTGTGGAATATTTTTCCCCCTCTCATTCCCAAAAACTGCAAGTCTCCATCCCACATACTCTCCCTCCATTCTCACTCTGCTGTATCTAATATTCATCCTCCCAATTGTCCTGAAGGTGCTGATTCAGGCTGATTGACAGATCCATGCTTCCTCTCCAGGATAGGGAGATCATAACAAATAGGAGCTGCAGTCAGCCATTAGGCCCATCGAACCTCCTCAACCATTTCATGAGATCATTGGCTGATTTACCTCAGCACCATTTTCCCACACTGTCCCCCACATCCCGTGATATCCTCAATATTTAGAAACCTATCAATCTCAGTCTTGAAAATACTTGGATGACTGAAGCTCCACAGTCCTCTGGGGTAGAGAATTCCAAAGCTACACCACATCCTCGAGTGAAGAAATCCCTCCTCCTGCCTGTTCCCCATAAACCTTAACTCCATTGTCAATCAGAAATCTGTCCAACTGATTCTTGAATATATTCAATGACTCCCAGACTCCTCTAGTCCCTTTGGAAGTGAATTCCAGAGATCAACAACCCCCTGAGGAAAGAGATGAATGCAAATATATAATGTAGCTACAGTACAATGTTACACAACTGGAAATATCAATATACTTTATTACAGAACCATGAATAATATTTGTAATCTGCACCTTATAACTAGACATATATCTCTGACCGATATTAATTTATTGTCCCCTTAAATGTCAGCCATCTCCTGGGGAAACCAGCCCATTAATTGGGAACATTAGGAAAGAGACCATCCTTTTAGCCAGACAAACAAATGTGTCAAGCTGAGAGCAAAGGCTATCATTGTCTTTGATGTGGAGATGCTGGCGTTGGACTGGGGTGAGCACAGTAAGACGTCTTACAACACCAGGGTAAAGTCCAACATGTTTGTTTCAAACACTAGCTTTCGGAACCTGGGCCAAGTTTTCCAGAGTCTGCACCCTCCCTGGATTCACTTCCTTTCCCTTCAGTTGCTGCAAGTCACCAATTGAAGGTCAGAATGAGCAAATAAATGGAAAGGGGGAGAAAAGAAAGTGTTTTACTCACAGATGTTGGAGAACGTTTCAGTCTGTGTGAAGCCCAATCTCCTTTCACATAAAGCCCGCGCTGATTGGAGGACCAGCGTCCTTCCGGTCCTAACTCTATCCATTAGCCAACACCTCACAGGAAGGTCAGGGGCTGGGCTTTCCTCCACACATGCGCAGCTTCCCCTCACCCTTGGACATGCGCAGTACCTGATCACCCGCCCGTGCGGCGGATAGAGCGGGTTCCCCAGTGCGGGGGATTGTGGGAGCTACGGCCGACACTGTCCAAACTCCTGGGGTGAAAAGTGGAGGAGGCTTGGGCGGTTGTGTGCGAGCTTGGTGTCCGCCCCCGGGCCGATTCGAAAGGCAGGCCGCCTCTGGGAGCTTCCTGGATGGGGTGAAACAGCAACTCGGCGCCCATTGCTCCTGGTCCCCGAGGGAAGGGGAGAAGACCGGTTTCGGAGTACTGCGACCAGTCGTGTTTCAAGTCAGCGGTTGAGCTGCGGAGACGCTGCTTCGGACTGCGAGGTTTGCTGTCGGCGGTTTTGAGTTCGCCCAATGGAGGACGAAGGAATGGAGGAAGGATGGCAGCTGGATAGGCTGCTGGAAGCGGCGGGTCGGAACCGGGAGTGGATACCCGATGGGCGGCCCACGGCCTGCAGCCCGGGGTGGGTTGCTGCCGTTCCTGGGGTCTCCGGGGGTTCGCCCCCCCCTGGACGCCCTGTGGGCGGTTGGGACTGACTCTGGGACTTTCTTCCCCGTTGTCGACTGTTGCCAACATTGGAGCGACTCTGGCCGCTGCCATTGGAGGACTTTGAGGACATGTTGCTCCTTGTGAAATTTTGGCTGGAGCGCCGGGGTCATGATGTGGAACGTGCAAAATTAATGGACTCTTTTTTTATGGACTTTTCTATGAGTACTAAGGGATTTTGTTTTCATGTTTTCTTTGCTTTCGTTTTCTTTAGCAGCCTATGACATTCAACTCATTTCGGGTTTCCCTGAAATGGTAATTAGAAATTGTGGTGGAACGCTAGTTGGTGTGAAACTGCTCTCCCTCCGAATGGTCCCGTGCCTTTGGGCGGGGTCCAGGAGGGGGGAACCTTCTCTCCTCCGCCGCGCCCGGGTCTGGCTCTCCGGAGGTCTGTGCTCTTAGCGAGGAGGGGCCTTTCCCCCGGGGTGTCGGCTGCAGGGCGGGGTGAACGGGGGTGGGTGAGCGGGGATTAGTGTTCGGTGATTGATTCTATCCTGTTAAATCTTTTCTGGGGTGAATTGAGGCCTGGTGCCTGGTGATTGGGTTTGATATGACACTGTTAAAATGTATCGAGGCCCTGTGGGTCATATTTGATTCCGAAGCGGCCCTATTGTATCGGGGCCTTGTGCCTCGCGACTGCTTGTTTTATGTGTTTAGAGGCCGTTACCTTGAAATGTACTCGTGTCTTGTGGTTTCTTGTTCTTTTTTTCTTTGGAATGGTCGTTGGGTTTCGAGGCCTTGTGCCTCACGACTGTTCGTGTTATGTGACTGTTCGATTGTTACTTGAACTATGCGTAGGGCCTGTGCCTTGCGGCTGGTTGTGATAAGTGACTGGTTAATTGGTATCTGGAAACGTATTTCGGCCCTGCGCCTTGCAGCTGTTTGTGTTCAATGACTGTTACAACGTTATTGTGAAATGGAATTGGGCCTTGTGCCTTGCAGCTGTTTTGTGTTAAGTGACTGTTTAATCGTCAATTTGAAGTGTAATGAGGCCTGGAGCCTTGTAAATTGGTTTCTGTAATAATTGTGACGACAATAAAAGAGTTACTGACAGATTTGGGAGACAGGAGGAAGATGCAGTCTGTGTGAAGCTCAATCTCCGCTCAGACACAGAAGCAGCAGCTTTGCTCGTTGTCCAGCTTCCGCATTCAAACAATGGGGAAGCTTTAATTGGTTGGAGGAGCAGAGTCCTTCCGGTGCTCCCGATTTCCTATTGGTCAGTCCCCCGCTGACAGATAATGAGGGGCGGAACCCCACGTGGGGGTGGGAGTGACTTTTCCCTCCAGCCGCGCTGAGCTGGTGTCCAATGGGAAAGGCTGGAAGACCCGGACACACAATTGACAGTGCACCGCTTTGTCCCGGCCCCCAGCCAACCTGCACATGCGCATCACCCCCAAAATATGCGCGCGCCTTCAATTCAGAGCTTCTGCCCGGCTCAGGTCAAAGGGAAGACTTGTAGGACCGGAAGGACTCTGGTCCTCCCGTGAATCAGCGCGCGGGCTTTGTGTAGCTGGATATTGAGCTGCACACGGACTGAAACTCCCTCCTGCCTCTGTGAGTAACTCTTTTATTGTCGTCACAATTATTACAGAAACCAATTTACAAGGCTCCAGGCCTCATTACACTTCAAATTGACGATTAAACACACTTCAAATTGACGATTAAACAGTCACTGAACACAAAACAGCTGCAAGGCACAAGGCCCAATTCCATTTCACAATAACGTTGTAACAGTCATTGAACACAAACAGCTGCAAGGCACAGGGCCGAAATACGTTTCCAAATACCAATTAACCAGTCACTTATCACAACCAGCCACAAGGCACAGGCCCTATGCATACTTCAAGTAACAATCGAACAGTCACATAACACGAACAGTCGTGAGGCACAAGGCCTCGAAACCCAACGACCATTCTGTGGTAGTATGTATTGGGGGTCATGTGGGACTGGAAGCCCTAATGTCATTGGCTGACAGATCCCGGGTCCTGGTTGGCCGTTGACCTCATGCTCCGCCCTGAAGGCGAAGTATAAGAAGCCGGTGCCTTCCCCCGCAGGCCAGTTTACTATCGGGCTGCTGGGGAACAGACACGCTTAATAAAGCCTCATCGACTTCACTCTATTCGTCTCACGGAGTCTTTGTGCGCCACACATTCCAAAGAAAAAAGGATCAAAAAACCACAAGACACGAGTACATTTTGAGGTAACGGCCTCTAAACACATAAAACAAGCAGTCGCGAGGCACAAGGCCTCGGAACCATACGACCACTCCAAAAGTGATGAAATAAAAAACCAAAAATAAAATCCACAAAACACAAGTACATTTCAAGGTGACGACCTCTAAACACATAAGACAAGCAGTCGCGAGGCACAAGGCCCCGATACAATACGGCCACTTCGGAAACAAATATGACCCACAGGGCCTCGATACATTTTAACAGTGTCATATCAAACCCAATCACCAGGCCTCAATTCACCCCAGAAAAGATTTAACAGGATAGAATCAATCACCGAACACTAATCCCCGCTCACCCACCCCCGTTCACCCCGCCCTGCAGCCGACACCCCGGGGGAAAGGCCCCTCCTCGCTAAGAGCACAGACCTCCGGAATGCCAGACCCGGGCGCGGCGGAGGAGAGAGGGTTCCCCCCTCCTGGACCCCGCCCAAAGGCACGGGACCATTCGGAGGGAGAGCAGTTTCACACCAACTAGCGTTCCACCACAATTACTAATTACCATTTCAGGGAAAACCCGAAATGAGTTGAATGTCATAGGCTGCTAAAGAAAACGAAAGCAAAGAAAACATGAAAACAAAATCCCTTAGTACTCATAGAAAAGTCCATAAAAAAGAGTCCATTAATTTTGCACGTTCCACATCATGACCCCGGCGCTCCTGCCGAAATTTCACAAGGAACAACATGTCCTCAAAGTCCTCCAATGGCAGCGGCCAGAGTCGCTCCAATGTTGGCAACAGTCGACAACGGGGAAGAAAGTCCCAGAGTCAGTCCCAACCGCCCACAGGGCGTCCAGGGGGGCCAAACCCCCGGAGACCCCAGGAACGGCAGCAACCCACCCCGGGCTGCAGGCCGCGGGCCGCCCATTGGGTATCCACTCCCGGTTCCGACCCGCTGCTTCCAGCAGCCTATCCAGCTGCCATCCTTCCTCCATTCCTTCGTCCTCCATTGGGCGAACTCAAAACCGCCGACAGCAAACCTCGCAGTCCGAAGCAGCGTCTCCGCAGCTCAACCGCTGACTTGAAACACGACTGGTCGCAGTACTCCGAAACCGGTCTTCTCCCCTTCCCTCGGGGACCAGGAGCAATGGGCGCCGAGTTGCTGTTTCACCCCATCCAGGAAGCTCCCAGAGGCGGCCTGCCTTTCGAATCGGCCCGGGGGCGGACACCAAGCTCGCACACAACCGCCCAAGCCTCCTCCACTTTTCACCCCAGGAGTTTGGACAGTGTCGGCCATAGCTCCCACAATCCCCCGCGCTGGGGAACCCGCTCTATCCGCCGCACGGGCGGGTGATCAGGTACTGCGCATGTCCAAGGGTGAGGGGAAGCTGCGCATGTGTGGAGGAAAGCCCAGCCCCTGACCTTCCTGTGAGGTGTTGGCTAATGGATAGAGTTAGGACCGGAAGGACGCTGGTCCTCCAATCAGCGCGGGCTTCATGTGAAAGGAGATTGGGCTTCACACAGACTGAAACGTCCTCCTGTCTCCAACATCTGTCTGTAAAACACTTTCTTTTCTCCCTCTTTCCATTTATTGTCTTCAATTGGTGATTTGCAGCAACTGAAGAGAAAGGAAGTGAATCCAGAGAGGGTGCTGACCCTGGAAAGCTTGGCCCAGGTCTCTCTCTCTCTCTCACTCAAAGACATTCACATCCTTTGCTCCCTCAGCTTGACACATTTATTTGTCTGGGTTAAAGGATGGTCTCTTTCCTAATGTTCAAAATTAAAGGTCTGGTTTCCCCAGGAGATGACGGACATTTAAGATGACAGTAAACAGGGCAAATCCAACTCAGCCAATTACTTCTCTGTAGGTCTACTGTCCATCATCAACAAAGTGATGGAAGGAGTCATCAAAGTTGCTATTAAGTGGCAATTATTCTGCAATAACCTGTTCCTGGACGCTCAGTTTGGGTTCCGCCAGGGTCACTCAGCTCCTGACCTCATTACAGCCTTAGTTGAAACTTGGACGAAAGAGTTGAATGCCAGAAGTGAGGTGAGAGTAACTGCCCTTGACATCAATGCAGCATTTGACCGAGTATGGTATCAAGGAGCCCTAGCTAAACTGGAGTCAATGGGAATCTCCACTGGTTTGAGTCATACCTGGCACAAAGGAAGATGGTTGTCGTGATTGGAGGTCAATCATCTCACCTCCAGGACATCACTGCAGGAGTTCCTCAGGACAGTTTCCTCAGCCCAACCATCTTCAGCTGCTTCATCAATGATCTCCCTTCCATCATAAGGTGAGAAGTGGTGATGTTTGTGGATGACTGCACAATGTTCAGCACCATTCTCAACTCCTCAGATAATGAAGCAGTCCATGTCCAAATTCAGTAAGACCTGGACAATATCCAGGCTTGGCCTAATAAGTGGCAA
Organism: Scyliorhinus torazame; assembly: GCF_047496885.1. Taxonomy (NCBI): domain Eukaryota; kingdom Metazoa; phylum Chordata; class Chondrichthyes; order Carcharhiniformes; family Scyliorhinidae; genus Scyliorhinus; species Scyliorhinus torazame. The sequence goes on along the minus strand of NW_027309180.1, from coordinate 26,525 downwards.
GTTACATTCGTGCTACACAAGTGCCAGGCAATGACCATCCCCTACAAGAGAGGATCTAACCACCACCCCTTGACATTCAGTGGCATTTTCATTGCTGAATCCCCCACAACCAACATCCTGGGGGTTACCATTGATCAAAACTGAACTGGACTAACCATATTAATACTGTAGCTCCCAGGGCTGGGAATCCTACAGCGCGTAACACACCACCTGATGCCCCAAAACTTGTCTACCGGACATCTACAAGCACAAGTCAGGAGTGTAATGGAATACGCTCCACTTTGCTGGATGAGTGCAGCTCCAACAACACTCAAGAAGCTGGACACTATCCAGGACAAAGCCGCCTGATTGATTGCGTCGCCTTCCACAAACATTCAAACCGTCCACCACCAACAAACAGTAGCAGCTGTGTATACCATCTACAAGGTATACTGCAATAACTCATAAAGGTTCCTCAGACAGCACCTTCCAAACCCACAGCCACTACCATCTAGAAGGACAAGAGCAGCAGATACCTGGGACCCCACCACCTGGAGGTTCGTTTCCAAGTTAGACACCACCCTGACTTGGAAATATATTGCCATTCCTTCACTGTCCCTGGGGCAACATCCTGGAATTCCCTCCCTAACAGCACAGGGGATGTAGGGCAGCATGGTGGAGCAGTGGTTAGCGCTGCTGCCTCACGGCACCGAGGTCCCAGGTTCGATCCCGGCTCTGGGTCACTGTCCGTGTGTAGTTTGCACACTCTCCCCTTGTTTACGTGGGTTTCGCCCCCACAACCCAAAGATGTGCAGGGTAGGTGGATTGGCCACGCTAAATTGCCCCTTAATTGGAAAAAATGAATTGGGAACTTTAAATATATAAAAAACAATATTTTTTAAAAAACAGCACAGGGGATGTACCTACACCTCAAGTACTGCAGCAGTTCAAGAAGGCAGCTCACCACTACTTCGGAAGGGAAACTGTGAATGGGCAATAAATGCCGGCCTAACCAGTATTGTCCACATCCCGTAAATTTATTTTTAAAAATTTAATATCGGACAGAGATATGTCTAGTGTTGTTATATGGTATGTATTATATATATTATTGATGGTTCTGTAATAAAAGACATGTATTATTATTTCTAGTTTTGTAAATAGTACTGTACCTACATTATATATTTCCAGTCATACAGTCATTGCAGCACTGACAGAATCCATTTGGGAACTCAAGTCAATGCTGACTCTCTGTACAGCGATCCAGTCAGTCCCATTCCCCCTCGATATCCCTGTTCCCCTGAAAGCTTATTTTCTTCAAGTGACCATCCTATTTTATTTTAATTTATTGATCATCTCGACTTCCACAACCCTTGTGGGCAGTGAGTTCCCTGTCATGACCACTCCATGACTAAATAAAATTCTTCCTCAGAATTTCCCCATCTCTAATCAGTAAATATACTTGTATGGAGATTCTCTACTCTTGTACAGGTTTTAGTGAGTTTAGATTTGTTGATCAGCACCTTCAGGAAAATTGGGAGGAAAAGTAAATGAATACAGCCTGTATATTACACCCATTTTTCATCCAGTAATATAGACATATATCTGTCTGGCAGCCTGCATGAAGTTTTTCAGGTCTCTGTGTCCAGGACAGGAAGCAGTGAGCATGGATCTGTCAATCAGCCTGAATCAGCACCTTCAGGAGAATTGGGAGGGTGAATATTAGATACAGCAGAGTGAGAATGGAGGGAGAGTGTGTGGGATGGAGATTTAGAGCATTTCAGGGAAAGAGAGAGGAAAGAATGTTCGATAGAAACTAGAATTGTCTGTTCTGAGTTTCTATCCTGTACTGACAATGATTACTATTGTAAAATCTGTTCACAGGAAGTTCGAACGAGAGGAGTTTGAGGCCAATATCTCAAACTAAATATCACGTCAAGAACTGACTGAGTCACTCAATTCTTGGGATCATTGGCCTTTGAATCTAGAAGGAGAAATGTTTGTCTATTCTGTCTGTTTCAAGAGATTTTAAACATCAGTGTGTCTGGAAAAGCACTGAGACACACATGCATACCCGTGTGAGACTGTTACAGAGCACTGACTGTGGAAAGAGCATTAACCAGCGACACAGCCTGAAAAAATACTTCACCATTCAGAGCAGGGAGAGACTGTATAGGTGTTCTGTGTGTGGACGAGGCTTCAACTGAACGTCCAACAATAGGAATTCGGTGTGTGGACGAGGCTTCAACTGATCGTCCAACGTGGCAAGAAGCAAAATGATCCGGACCACGGGGAAACCATGGAAATGTGAGGATTGTGGGAAGGGATTCAGAGCCCCGTGCGAGCTGGAAAGGCATCAACGCAGTCACACTGGAGAGAGGCCGTTCACCTGCTCTCAGTGTGAAAAGGGATTCACTGACATTAGCAGCCTGCGGAGACACAAACGAGTTCACACTGGAGAGAGGCCGTTCACCTGCTCTGACTGTGGGAAGGGATTCACTCAGTTATCCAGCCTGCAGGGACACCAGCGAGTTCACACTGGAGAGAGGCCTTTCACCTGCTCTCAGTGTGAAAAGGGATTCACTGACATTGGCAGCCTGCGGAGACATGAACGAGTTCACACTGGAGAGAAGCCTTTCACCTGCTCTCAGTGTGAAAAGGGATTCACTGACATTGGCAGCCTGCGGAAACACGAACGAATTCACACTGGAGAGAGGCCTTTCACCTGCTCTCAGTGTGAAAAGGGATTCACTGACATTGGCAACCTGCGGAGACACGAACGAGTTCACACTGGGGAGAGGCCGTTCACCTGCTCTGACTGTGGGAAGTGATTCACTCAGTTATCCAGCCTGCAGGGACACCAGCGAGTTCACACTGGAGAGAGGCCTTTCACCTGCTCTCAGTGTGAAAAGGGATTCACTGACATTGGCAACCTGCAGAGACACGAACGAGTTCACACTGGAGAGAAGCCTTTCACCTGCTCTCAGTGTGAAAAGGGATTCACTGACATTAGCAACCTGCGGAAACACGAACGAATTCACACTGGAGAGAGGCCTTTCACCTGCTCTCAGTGTGAAAAGGAATTCACTCAAATTGGCAACCTGCAGAGACATGAACGAGTTCACACTGGAGAGAGGCCTTTCACCTGCTCTCACTGTGAAAAGGGATTCAATGACATTGGCAACCTGCGGAGACACGAACGAGTTCACACTGGGGAGAGGCCGTTCACCTGCTCTGACTGTGGGAAGGGATTCACTCGGTTATCCAGCCTGCAGAGACACCAGAGTGTTCACACTGGGGAGAAGTCGTTCATCTGCACTGTGTGTGATATGGGATTCACTCAATTATACAGCCTGCTGAAACACAATGTCACTCACATCAAGAGCAGGCCCTTTAAATGCTCTGACTGCAGGAAGGGTTTCAAAAGCTCTCAGCTACTGATGTCCCACCAGCGCGTTCACTCTGAGGAGAGACCGTTCAGCTGCTCTCACTGCACAAAGAGCTTTAGAACCTCATCCAACCTGATGAAACACGAGCGAGGTCACACCGGGGAGAGCCTGTTCACCTCTCCGACTGGGAAAAGATTAACTCGGTCATCACTTGCTGAGCCACAATGTCACTCACACCAATGAGAGACCCTTTAAATGCTCTGACTATGGGAGTGGGATTAAAAGCTCTCAGGTACTGATGTCCCACCAGCGCATTCACACTGAGGAGAGACCGTTCAGCTGCTCTCACTGCACAAAGTGGTTTCAAACATCATCCACATTGCGGAGACACCAGCGAGTTTACACTGGAAACAAGCCATTCACCTGCTCTCACTGTGGGGAGGGATTCACTCAGTCGTCCAACATGCTGAGACACCAAAGGGTTCACAAGTGATGACGGGTTGGATTCTGCTGTTATTCCTGCTGTTAATCACATCCAGGACTGAACCTGGAGTGGGTGGAGGGGTTTGCCTCCTCTTCAAATCCCTCCCTGGGCCTATTTTCTGGCGCGGCCGGCCCCTGAACACCTACTCCATCTTGAGTCGGGAGCGGCGTGCTAAAGAAGTCCCCCGCGCATGCACAGGATGGCGCGGCCCAACTGCGCATGCGTGGGTTGGCGCGGCACCCATTTGGCACCGCGAAAGGAGGCTGGAGCAGCGTGAACTGCTCGAGCGCCGTGCCGGCCCCTATGGGGGGCAGAATCGTACGTAACCGGGCCCGGTTTACGACTGCATTCATGATGGCGCGAACTCTTGGGCCCAATATTGGAGAATCGCCCCCAAGGTGTTCTGCATTAACCTTGCTTGTTGCTAAGGCTTTGCTACATTTTGTGAATGTTTCTGTTAAGGCTGCAAAACTTTTTCATTACGAGATGTATTTGTAGAACAACGGTTTATTCATTACGAGGGCTTTTATGCAACTTTTCTTGAAACCGTGTTAGATTCTGACACGTATTAAGTTGCTGTACAGCAATTCTCATATTTTTATCAGAAACAATGACTTTGCCTTGTGGATATTCTATTTTCTGTCTGTATGTATACTGAATTTAAGAATTATACTGCATTGATTCTTCAAGGTACCAATAAATCAGTGAAGCAATAAATCTGTCATCGATTAATGAGCCTCTTCCTTTGACCTAATGGAATCTTTACTTTTTCTTGTTAACCACGGTTGCGTCACTTTTCCTGTTGGATATTTGTTTCTTAAAGGAATCTATATTTTATGTAAATATGTGATAATTCTTTAAATGCAATTGTATCATTACAAATTTTATTGTAAGTTCCTAACCAACTGCAGACAACTTGCCCCTCATGGCTTGACAGTTTCCTTCTGAGACAGAACCATGTAACCACCAAAGCCTATCTTCATCTGAACTGCATGCTTTGGGGTTCCAAACAGGAACAGGAACTATCTGTCATCTACCTTCCAAACACCCTTTCACTCTGTGATCCTTGTGAAATTTGAAGCCAAGTATTTGCCACAAGGCTCAAGAGCATCAGCCCACTGGAGGCAAAGTCGTGAGACCGGCCAGTCCAGCAGAACAAAATCCCTCCGACCCTCCCCATTGACCAACTGACAGAATGAACACAATGCTGTTCTGGGTGTAATTGAGAGTAGCAACAATAACAGCAGAATCCAACCCCTGTAATCACTTGTGACCTTGTTGGTGTCTCAGCAGGTACAAGGAAACACAGAATCCCTTCTCAATTTGAGTGCAGGTGAATGCTCACTCCCCGGGGTGAACTGGCTGATGTCTCCGCAGGGTGGATAAATGTCTGAATCCCTTCCCACACTGAGAGCAGCTGAATGGCCTCTCCCAGTGTGAATGCGCCAATGAGCTTCCAGTGCAGATGGAGCTTTGAATCTCTTCCCACAGTCCCGGCATTTCCACTGTTTCTCCATGTTTTGGGTCTCCTTGTGTCTCTCCAGGTTAGACAATTGAAGCCTTACTCATACAGAGAACACGTGTACAGTCCCTCCCCGCTGTGAAGCTCTGTAACTGGTTGAAGCTCTTTCCACAGTCAGTGCTCTGGAACACTCTCACTCGGGTGTGTGTGACCCAAAGAATCAAGTGACTGTCAGATCAAGATGTGATGTTTGGGATTTCTGACCGTAATACCTCCTTTTCTAATATCCTGGAAAAACAATTTACAAAATACATCACTGCAAATACAGGATAGAAACTCAGAACAGACAGTTCTAGTTTCTCTGGAACATTCTTCCCTCCCTTATTCCCCAAAAGCTGTAAATCTCCATCCCACACACACTCCCTCCATTCACTGTATCTAATATTCACCCTCCCAATTCTCCAGAAGGTGCTGATTCAGGCTGATTGACAGATCCCTGCTCACTGCTTCCTGTCCTGGACACAGAGATCATAACAAATAGGAGCTGCAGTCGACCATTTGGCCCATTAAACTTGCTCAACCCTTTATTTGTCGTATGAGGAACGGTTGAGGACTCTGGGTCTGTACTCGTTGGAGTTTAGAAGGATCAGGGGGGGATCTTATTGAATCTTACAGGATACTGCGAGGCCTGGATAGAGTGGACATGGGGAGGATGTTTCCACTTGTAGGAAAAACTGGAACCAGAAGACACAATCTCAGACTAAAGGGAGGATCCTTTAAAACAAATGTGAGGAGGAATTTTTTTCAGCCAGAGGGTGGTAAATCTGTGCAACTCTTTGCCCCATTTGAGCTTTCCTCATTTGGGAAGGCCCACGTGCCTCGGACACCAAAGACATGGCCGGTAGCGACAAGCCCCACCATCAAGGTAACGGATTTAATTGGACATTATCGATCAAGGCCAAATCACTGAGTGTCTTTAAGACAGAGATAGATAGATTCTTGATTAATAAGGGGATCAGAGGTTATGGGGAGAAGGCAGGAGAATGGGGATGAGAAAATATCAGCCATGATTGAATGGCGGAGCAGACTCGATGGGCCGAGTGGCCTAATTCAGCACCTGTGTCTTATTAGTGTCACAAGTAGGCTTACATTAACGTTGCAATGAAGTTACTGTGAAAATTAAGGCTGAACCAATCCAACCTTGGCTCCCTTACAGAATTGAAATCCGCACCACCCCCTCCCATAATCAGCTGGTGAGATTTGACCATTTTGAAGGCAGTGCTGGATAGATTCTTGATGAGCAAGGGAGTGAAAGGTTATCGGGGGATCGGTGGGAATGTGGAGTTGAGGTTACAATCAGATCAGCTGTGAACTTATTGAGGGAGCTGCTCCACAGTTTGGTTGTGGGATGCAGAATGTATTGATCCCATAACCCGACTCATTCCACTTCCCTTTCTCTTTCCTCTTTTTGGAGGTCATGTTTGGCTGATCCCACATGCTATTTACACTTATGAACCTTTTGGTGTTTGCTGCTACACAAAATCGGGCTGCCCTAAAATTCGGCCCCTTCAGTGGACCTCTGAGCACCTGGGACAAAACCGAATAGAACCGACCCCGCTAAAATTCGGCCGGTTAAGAAAGCCTCAATCACTGTATTAAGTTGATCTTTTCTCTACACCTTCCTACAACGTAACATTATATTCTGCAGTCTCTCCTTCCTTCCCTATTTACGGTATGCATTGTTTGTACTGCATGCAAGAAACAATACTTTTCACTGTATCCTAATACACGTGACAATAAATCAAATCAAATCAAAAAAACTACATTTACATCATGATCAAAACATATACACAAAAACAGGCAAAGAATTATACAGTCAATAGGAAAGACAATCGGGCGGGTGTCTATTCTGCACTGGTTGCCTGCTCACTTCAGGGATTTGGTTCTTCTTGACCTTGGATGTCCTCCCCGGGTCTTCAGAAGATGTCTCTCCCTTGGAAGGTGTTATCGTCTCTTTTGCAGAAGATTAGGAGCAGCAAGGGGTTCTTCAGCAATCTCGGTTTCTGCAGATTGACCAGAAGTTGCGGTCACATGATCGGGTAGTATGGATGGTGGTTCATCCTGAGGTAGTTCTAGCACACACGGTACTGGCACATTGATGGATGTCTCTAACAACTGATCTGTGTTGTCTCCACACTCGCTCATCTTCAGTTTGCACAATGTGGGAGACAGGGCCAGTTTCAGACAACACAGTTACAGGGACCCTCTTCTCGCTGGTGGAGCAGCTGCAGACCAAAACCTGCTCTCCTAGTCCAAAAAAGCATCTTTTGGAATTCCCTTCTCTTCTTCAGGTTTGTGACTGCTGATTGTGTTCCACTGTCTCAGACGTCTCCAGGGGAAATGTTGGTCAGATGTCGTTCTCAGCTTCGAGGTGCGACGATGCGTTTCCAGCACAGATGGAGATCTGAATCCCTTCCCAGCCACCACATTCTACGGTTTCTTCATGGTGTGGGTGCATTTGTGGCTCAGCAGGTTGGACAATCAGTTCAAATGTCATCCACACACAGAGCACATGTACGGTCTCTCCCCGCTGTGAAGGATGTGATAAATTTCTTCTGCTTTTTAATTAGTAAAAGCTCTTTCCACAGTCAGCGCTCTGGAACACTCTCACTCGGGTGTGTGTGTCTTGGTGCTTTTCCAGTCACACTGATGATTAAAATCTTTTGAAGCCGACAGAACAGAAAACATTTCTCCTTCCAGATTCAAAGGCCGATGATATTCCGGTCTCAAGGAAACGAGTGAATCTATCAGATCGAGGCACATTTGAGATTTCTGTCTGTAATTCCTCCTCTTCTAATATCCTGGAAAAACAATTTACAAAAGACATCACTGTCAGTGCAGGATAGAGATTCAGAACAGACAATTCTAGTTTCTCTGGAACATTCTTTCCTCTCTAATTCCCCAAAAGCTGTAAATCTCCATCCCACACACTCTCCCTCCATTCTCACTCTGCTGTATCTAATATTCACCCTCCCAATTCTCCTGAAGGTGCTGATTCAGGCTGAGTGACAGATCCCTGCTCACTGCTTCCTGTTCTAGACACAGAAACATGAAAATTTAAATGCAGGCTGCCAGACAGATATATGTTTATAATTACTGGACTAAAAACTATAGAATCTACCGTGCAGGAGGCCATTCAGCCCACCGAGTCTGCACCGGCCCTTACAAAGAGCACCCTACTCAAGCCCACGTCTCTACCCTATCCCCGTAATCCATAACCGAGTAACCCCCACTTAATCTTTTTGGACACTAAGGGCAATTTAGCATGGCCAATCCGCCTAACCCACACATCTTTGGACTGTGGGAGGAAATCGGAGCACCCAGAGGAAACCCACGCAGACACGGTGAGAACGTGCAGACTCCGCACAGACAGCGTTTGGTTCATTGATCTGAAAAGGAAAGTCACATAAAGTCAGCACAATTGGGCACAGTTGGGAATGTTTGCAACCAATCCCTTTGCAAACAAACATAGAACATAGAACATAGAACAATACAGCGCAGTACAGGCCCTTCGGCCCACGATGTTGCACCGAAACAAAAGCCATCCAACCTACACTATGCCATTATCATCCATATGTTTATCCAATAAACTTTTAAATGCCCTCAATGTTGGCGAGTTCACTACTGTAGCAGGTAGGGCATTCCACGGCCTCACTACTCTTTGTGTAAAGAACCTACCTCTGACCTCTGTCCTATATCTATTACCCCTCAGTTTAAAGTTATGTCCCCTCGTGCCAGCCATATCCATCCGCGGGAGAAGGCTCTCACTGTCCACCCTATCCAACCCCCTGATCATTTTGTATGCCTCTATTAAGTCTCCTCTTAACCTTCTTCTCTCCAACGAAAACAACCTCAAGTCCATCAGCCTTTCCTCATAAGATTTTCCCTCCATACCAGGCAACATCCTGGTAAATCTCCTCTGCACCCGCTCCAAAGCCTCCACGTCCTTCCTATAATGCGGTGACCAGAACTGTACGCAATACTCCAAATGCGGCCGTACCAGAGTTCTGTACAGCTGCAACATGACCTCCCGACTCCGGAACTCAATCCCTCTACCAATAAAGGCCAACACTCCATAGGCCTTCTTCACAACCCTATCAACCTGGGTGGCAACTTTCAGGGATCTATGTACATGGACACCTAGATCCCTCTGCTCATCCACACTTTCAAGAACTTTACCATTAGCCAAATATTCCGCATTCCTGTTATTCCTTCCAAAGTGAATCACCTCACACTTCTCTACATTAAACTCCATTTGCCACCTCTGACAAACAGCAACGGCCCCAGAACAGATCCTTGTGGTACTCCACTTGTGACTGTACTCCATTCTGAACATTTCCCATCAACCACCACCCTCTGTCTTCTTTCAGCTAGCCAATTTCTGATCCACATCTCTAAATCACCCTCAATCCCCAGCCTCCGTATTTTTTTGAAATAGCCTACCGTGGGGAACCTTATCAAACGCTTTGCTGAAATCCATATACACCACATCAACTGCTCTACCCTCGTCTACCTGTTCAGTCACCTTCTCAAAGAACTCAATAAGGTTTGTGAGGCATGACCTACCCTTCACAAAGCCATGCTGACTATCCCTGATCATATTATTCCTATCTAGATGATTATAAATCTTGTCTCTTATAATCCCCTCTTATAATCCCCTCCAAACAGAGAAGTTAACCCTTTCCACTGACAGCACGGTGACAATTTGCATTTTAAAGATTTGGCTTTATCCCATTTCTTATCTTTCAAAACAGGGTGTTTGAGAACGGGAGATATGGGAGTTATCTCCAAACTGATTTCAAATACTTGTGTCTCTGATATACAAAGACAATACTGTGTGAATGCAATTACTATTGGACAGTAAAGTTTCTCCAGGACTCCTGAATGAGACTGATAATAATTAATAGGATGGCCCACTTAGAATAAGATATAGAGAAAATCACATCACCCAATGGGAAATGGGATAACTCACCCTGGGGAGAGTTCAATAGAATAGAACAATGTTATATCGATGTACATTCTAGTGAAAATCAGTGTAGATCAGACAAATAAATTGATAACTTTCTCTTGGAGATAAATATGTCCCTGCCTCTGAACTTTAAAAGATAAACTGAATTGATTGGCCATCGACTGAGGCATTGGAGCCATGCAGGGAGAGAGAAGTACAGATCCTCCGACAGAGACCCCCCCCCCCGGGCCAGACTTTTCAGTGAGAACACCTGAAAGGCCAAGAGTGACGTGTATGGCACATGGAGCCTGATACTGGGATTCCAGTGTGGGTGTGCAGATGTGGAAATGCATGGTGAAGCTGCACTGAAGAACGGGTCCCAGACATACTCAGCTATTCGATAACAGAACAACATCGAGCGATTAATGTGATCAGTAGAATGAGACAACATTTTAAATCATTATGATATTGACTCATATTCCACTGAAAAACTGACTTTAAAACAATCAGAATATAATTATACACACTTGTATCTGTCAGAGGGAGTGAAATTAAAGTGAAGAGGGATCTAGAATCTGGATTTAGAAAATATCCACAAGGTGAAGGTAGCTGAACAGAGAGCTGGAGAATCTTTAAAGTCCGTGCATGAACTTCTGTTTGAAGCAGATGTATTTTCAACATGCCAATAATTTGGAATGGTGTGAGATGCTCTGCAGCTGGGAAAGATGAATCTAAGTGAACAGTTATCACATTTTACTGGAAAGGTTTTTACTTTTATTCTTGGTGGCAGCTCAAGCATTTGTGTTGCTGATTCTGATAACTTTAGCAGTTTTAGTATGTTATCTAAGTGTGTTATCGATGTAATCAAGAAATTATGAAAACAAGCTTGTAGTGTAGAAATAGGTGGGTTGATCAGAAATCAGTTGAGAGAAGTCAATAAGGATATTCACTTCTCAAGACGGGAAGATTTGTAAGGAATAAATGATAAAATATTAAGGCATTTATTGAATATTATAGGAATAGCTCACTTCCTTTCTCGCCTGTGAAGAAATCTCCCACAGCAGCTTGCTGGGTGACAAACACAGGAGAGACCTGTTCTTTCTGCCCAGGACTGGTCTCTAACACAGGCTCTTAAATTGACATTTCTAATCCTGATATGATTGGATCTCAGGATCCATCCGCAAACCATTTGTCTGTGTAAAGGTTAAAACAGGAAGAGATTTCTAAAAAGATCCATACTGGCTTCACCCAACACCCACACTGGCTCACAGCAGTGAACCATCCAGAGGAGACTGCAGCCACTAGTAATGGAGACCAGTACTCATTCTGCATCATCCGTCTGTCCTCTGGGACTGGGAAATCATTCTCAGGCTGTATGATGTTTTGTGTGTCCATTATGCATCATTTTTAAACTGTTTCTTAATAAACCAGCGTAAAATCGCATATTAGCTTGGTCCCATTTTTGGGGTTATCTGTGACTCTTGGATCAAGTATCTCACCGATCACTGCATGCTGTTCTGGTCACGATATTATAAAATGATACCGAGGCACTGAAGAGGGTGCAAAGAAGATTTATAATTGTGAAACCAGAAATGTGTCGGTACATATAAAATATCAGGAAAGGATTGACAGGCTGGGTCTCATCTCTCCTTCGAAGGGGGGGATAACCTAATAGAAATCTTTAAAATAATGGAAGGTTTTGTGAGAGAGGATATGGAGAGAATGTGGGGAAGAGCGTAACTAGAGAACATCAATACTTTATACACATGATATGGAGACACCAATCCATATCGACATGTGTTCCAGATTTTAATGTAATTGTCCAATACAGAAAACACAGTATTTTGTGTCTGTGTGGGTCTCACCCTCAAACCCAAGGAAGTAATAAGGTATGAGAATTGAAATAATCTAGAGTTAGAAAGGAGAAAAGTCCAAAAAATGGAGCAATCTGTGACAGGACACAAATTAGTTGCCTCTTATCCTGGAGAAATTAAGGACCCAACAAAGTGTGTGTCTGAAACATTAATTCATTTGACAAATATCAAAATATTGAGCTCCAACTGGTAACAGGGATTATTATCAGCAGAAACAAACTCCAGCTGTCAGAATGAACATGGTTCAGTCCTGGATGTGATTAACAGCAGCAATAACAGCAGAATCCAACCCCTGCAGTCACTCGTGAAGTCTCTGGTGTCTCAGCATGTGGAATGACCAAGTGAATCTCTCCCCACACACAGAGCAGATAAACGGCCTCTCCCCAGTGTGAGTGCGTTGGTGTTTCAGCAGATCAGATGTAGTTTACAGCTCTTCTCACAGTCAGAACATTTAAAAGGTTTCTGATCACTGTGAACAAGTTGATGTGTAGCAAGGTTCCATAAGTGAAGGGATCTCTTCCCACACTCGGAGCAGGTGAACGACCTCTCTCCAGTGTGAACTCTCTGGTGTCTCTGCAGGTTAGATAAATGATTAAATCTTTCCCCACACACAGAGGAAGGGAACAGCCTCTACCCAGTGTGAACCTGCTGGTGTGTGAGCAGGTTGGCTGACTGAGTGAATCCCTTCCCACACTCTGAGCAGGTGAATGGCCTCTTTCCGGTGTGAACTCACTGGTGTCTCAGCAGATCCATTTCACTTTTGAAGCTCTTCTCACAGTCAGAACATTTAAAAGATCTCGTATTACTGTGCACAAGTTGATGTTTCATAAGGTGTGCTGACTGAGTAAATCCCTCTCCACACAGGCAGCAGGTGAATGGTCTCTCCCCAGTGTGACTGCGTTGATGAGCTTCCAGCAGGGATGGAGATTTGAACCCCTTCCCACAGTCTCCACATTTCCACCGTTTCTCCATGGTGCCGATGACCTTGTGTCTCTCCAGATTGGAGCCTCATTCACACACAGAACATCGTGTACAGTTTCTCTCTGCTGTGAATGATGTGATGTTTTTTCAGGCTGTGTAACTGGTTAAGGCTCTTTTCACAGTCAGCTCACTGGAACACATTCACTTGCGTATGTATGTGTCTCGGTGCTTTTTCCAGTCACACTGACCTTCCCACAGATAGAAGACCAACATTTCTCTTTCCACATTCAGGGGCCGATGATATTCATATCCTGACAAATCAAAAGGCTCTCAAACTTTGAGTTTTCTGTCTGTAAGTCTTTCCATTCCAATACCCTGTAAAAAGAATCAAAGTAGAATGAAACTCAATAGACAGCACAAAAACAGGTCATTGTACCCAGTGTCAGTGTATATATTCCCCATGAGCCTATCACTTCTCTCTGTCTGTAGGTCTTTCTATTCCTTTCTCTCTTGTGTCTGCAACTTGCTAAGTGCATTCATGTTGTTTTCCTCAACCAGTCCCTGTGGCAGCAAGTTCCACACCCTCTGGATAAAGACATTGAATCTAACCAGTACTATCCTGTGTGGCCGCAGAGCAATGCTGCCTCTTTTCTCAATTTCCTGCAGAGGCTGAAAAAGCGTTGAACCCAGCAGCATTACTCTTGTCTGATCATCTCTGGAAAGCAGGCGTACCAGAAAAGTCAGCTCAGCCTTCACAACACTCAGAATAAAGCCGATACCTTGTCAAGGAACTGCAATGAACCACAAACAACTATTTGTAGGAATCCCTGTCTGCCTATCCTCCGGTAAAACATCTTGAGATGTTAGTGGCGATATGTGAATAAGATGAGGTGTTTCTTCATTCAAGTTTCTCAATTGGAATTCGACACCCTTGAAGGCTGTGGATGCTCAGTCGCTGAGTATATTCAAGACTGAATTCAAGAGATTATTGGATACAGAGGGAAAGAAGGAAAATGGCGACAAGGAGAAAAAGTGGAGCAGGCTCTATGTCCTCCAACTGCTCCTGTTTATTCTGCTCTTAAATGGCCCCTGATGGACAGTGTCCTCTTTACATTTAGTAAAATGACCAATAACGATTTCGGATTTTGTTTTGGTTCCATTCAGGTTCCGAGAATCGTAGAGGTGCATTGCACAAGAGGGGGTGGTGGGGGTTGTTCAGCTCATCTTTCCTGTGCTGACTTTTAGAAAGAACGGACTTGTTCATCCCTCAGTCCAGTTTCATGTCCCTCGCCTTGCACCTTCTCATCCTCAGGTAACTATCCACCTCTCTTTTAAAATTAATTAGTGAATCGTATCGCTGCCTTTTCAGGCAGATCCTGGAACTCACTGAGTTTTGCTCAACTGCCATTGTGATACAGGTAGTTCAGTGAAGGTTTTGCAGTGGGCAGTACGAGAGTATTTCAAAAATATCAACAGAAAAATATGTTTAAATATTAAAATTATTGGATGGGAGGGTAGAGCTGGTCCAGGGTTCAGAATGATTTTTCTCCTGGTCACTGGGACCCTGAAGCCTCCACTTCCTGTTCCCTCACCAAAATGGCCGCACATGCGCCGTTTTTACCAAGTTTCTACTTTGTTTCTACCAAGATGGCGGCCGGTCACCCTGGGTCAGTGGGCCGACACTAGACTCTGGACACTTTGGGAGCAGAAGGGGACAAATAGAAGTGGAGAGGCAGGAGGTAAAGGAGACAAATTTTATACAACTACAACTTGAACAATAACTTTGACAGAATCTCAAACCCCCAACTTTCCCAAAGTAAGAGGTGTATATGAAAACCACCACCTCCAATTCACACATCGTCCTGACTTGTCTGACATCCAGAATTGGGTGAACAGACATTTCCTCCAATTAAACATTGGAAATAGTGAAGTCATTGAGTTTGCACATTCTCCCAGTGTCTGCGTGGGTTTCATCCCCACAACCCAAAGATGTGCAGCGTAGGTGGATTGGCCACGCTAAATTGGAAAATAATAATTGGGAACTCTAAATTTATTTTAAAAAATAAATAGTGAAGCCATTGTCTTATGGCCCTGCTACAAACTCCATTCTCTAGTCACCATCCACCTCCCTGGAAACTGTTTATTTTATCCTTTCACAGGGAGTGGATATTGCTGGGAGAAATCATTGCCCACTCCTAATTGCCCTCGAGAAGATGGTGGTCAGTTGTCTTCTCAAACTGATGTAATGCATGATCTGTAGGTTGAGCCACAGTGTGACCAGGGTGGGAGTTCCAGGATTTTCACCCAACAACAGTGAAGGAACAGGGACATAGTTCCAAGTCAGGATGTTGTGTGGCTTGGAGGGGAACCTGCAGGTGATGGTGTTCTCATGTGTCTGCTGTTCTTGTCGTATGAGGCGGTCACAAGTTGAAAAGTACTGTCCAAAGAGCCTTGTTGAGTTGCTGCAGTGCATCTTGTAGGTGGTACGCGCACTGTGTGTGACTAATGCAGATTTCAATGTCATATTTGACCAGAAGATGAGCTTTTGACTACATATTTGCACCATCACTAAGACTGTTTATATCCAGCTCAATAATATTGCCTGAACTAGCCCACACCTCAGTGTATCTGCTCTGAAACCAACATCTATGCAACTGTTATCTTTAAACTTGATGATTCCAACACACTCCTGAACAGCATCCCAACCTTTATCATCTGTAAACTTGAGATCATTTGCTGCCCATTTTCTCACTCTTACCAATTCACTTTTCACTTGGCGCAGTCTTATCAACTGGTTGAACTGTTGATTACCAGAGGCAGCAGCAACACATCCAGCTCTACCTGGCCCTGCTCGCCTCTGCCTAAACTGATCACTATTTCTGGATTGTTCCTGGAAGCAAGGACAACCCAGATTCTGTTCTTCATGATCATCTTCTTAAATCTCTCTCCTGACTTCGAACAAGTGCAAGGAGCTCATTGATTTCTTTGTCACTGACACTGAGATCATCCGTTCAGCTGAATCTACTCCCAAAAGTTATTTGTGAACTCGCCTGTGTCTCATTAGGTTTTGTGACAGCGTGAATCCCTTCCCACACATGGAGCAGTTGAAAGGCCTCTCCCCGGTGTGAACTCGCTGGTGTGTTAGAAGGTCAGATGAATTAGTAAATCTCTTCCCACACTTGAAGCAGATGGGCGGTCTTTCCCCAGTGTGACCACGCTTGTGTTTCAGCAGGTGTGATGAACTGCTGAATCCCTTCATACACACAGAGCAGATGAATGGCCGCTCTCCAGTGTGAATTCGCTGGTGTGTGCGAAGGTTGAACAATCGATTAAACTGTTTCCCACACATGGAGCAGGTGAAAGGTCTCTCCCCTGAGTGACTACGCAGATGAGTTTCCAGTTGGGATGGAGATATGAATGCCTTCCCACAGGCCCCACATTTCCATGGTTTGTCTATGGTGTGGATGTCCTTGTGTCTCTCCAGGTTGGACGATTTCACACCTGTAAATTTCAAATTTCCCATAAAAAGAGTTTATGAACATCATCATTGTCAATACTGAATAAAAATGAAGGACAGACAATTCTCGTTTGTATGGAACAGGTTTTCTGCACTTCTTTCTGTGAAACAGTAAATCCTCATCACATCCATTCTCCTTCCTCCCTATGCTGGAATCCAAACCCCAGGGTGACAAACCAGCCCACATTTTATGGGCCATATTTGAATCCACTGAGATTTGCTGCTTGGGTGTCTGACTCGTCAACTGGACCTATGTAGAACTCTGTTCCAACCATTCTGGCAGCCAACCACCCCCTCCCTGGCCTCACATTTCTGTCAGCAGCCCACCCAACACCGCCCACCTCTTCACACAGACCCATGCAGGCTTACCTTTAATTTTCACCATGAGAGTTTGTCAGTCTGCCAAATCTTTCAAACCACCTTCAAAATTCCATTCCTTACAGTTTACCCGCTCCCTCCACTCTGGCTGGGTTCAGTTCTCAAGTCCCTCTGTGCAGTGAGAATAAATCGGTAATTTTCTCTCCTGGTCACTGGAATCCTGATGCCCCGCCCACTCTGTTGTTTCACCAAGACAGCCGCAGCTGAAGCAAACAAGCCCCGGGAGCTGCAAAATCAGGATCTGCGGGTTCTTCTTGGTGGGTTGGGGCCCCCAGCGGGTGTTTGTGAATCCTCCCTGCGCACCTCCCAGGGTTTCCTTCCTTTCCAGAGATCAGAGTCCTCATTGAATTGAGTGCGGTGTGAGCTCTTATTTATTGTCCCCCCTCCCCCATCTTCTGATGTGAACCATCCTCCAGTCGCTGAAGCTCGATGGTGACCGTTAACCTGGGCTTGTTCGCAGGAGGGAGAAGCCCCGCAGCTGCAAACCAGGGAGCTGACAATGATTGTGAAGGGTTTGCGGATCCTCCCTCCCACCGCCTGATGCTAACTTTGCTTCCCCGGGACAAAGGACTCTCCTCCAGACGAACAATAGCATTGCACCTGCGCGCTACTGTCTCACCTCAGCAACCGCACTGCGCATGCTCCAGATCACAATGCCCAGGGGAATGATTGACGGCGGCTCAGGACCACGAATAATAGGGGGCAGGACTGGAGGACCGAACGGTTGCGGCTGGTCCTACAACCAATCGGAGCGAATGAGGGGCAATGAATGAAGCATGCGCAGTGCGGGAAATGGTGAGGGGTGGATGCTTTTTTTCTCGGATCCGTAATTTGTAAGCGGAAAATCACAGATCGGAGCGTATGATGGAACCGGCGTGTGGACGGGAAGATTTCTATACAGATTGTGTGATCTACAAACTCCCTCAAAAACTCATCAATCGCATTTGTACTGAGCGGGGCCAAAGATCCCTTAAATCGTCCCGGTTAATGATCACCATCTTTATTGGGGGCAATGTGCAGCACTGAGCATGTGCAGCCGCCATCACGCTGGGGGCATTATTTTCATAGCTGGGTGGAGCTTGTCCCCCATTGTTTCGAATAGAGACAACCTGTCCATCAAACTGGGTCACCCTTTGAGTCCCAGTGTCTTAATGTGAGACAGGGTGGAAGCAGGGAAGGAAAGAAAAGGATGTAAATCCTGCTCTCTGGATCCTACTACCTCAAGGGACGTCCTGCCTTTTGTGCCCAAAAATCTGTGGCGAAAGTACCCTAAAACATATGGAATTATGCTCACTACTCCCAAAATGTTCCCTTCCTGAAACCTCAGCCACCTGTCCAGGCTCATTCCCCAATACCAGATCCAGTACTGCCCCTTCCCTCGTTGGACTATCTACATATTGCACCAAGAAGGGACTGCTGACAATGGCAAGGGGTAAAGTTAAGTTCAGTAGGGCACACGAGTGGTCATCCTAAGTTAGAATTATATTCACACCCAAAGATGTGCTGGTTGGGTGGATTGGCCACGCTAAATTGCCCCTTAATTGGAAAAGAAATATAATTGGCTACTCTAAAATATTCTTTAAAAGTTAGAATTATAGAATCCCTGTTTCTGGAAGGGCAGTTTACGAGCTTTGAGGGGCTGACTGACATGTTTGGGTTGGCGTGGGGAGAATGTTTTAGGTATATGCGGGTGCTGGACTTTGCAAGGAAGGTCTTCCTGACCTTCCGAATAGTGCCTGTCTCGTCGCTGTTGGAGGCGGTGCTGTCAACGGACAGGGGGAGGGGAGGGGAGGGGGGGGTGGTGTCATCTCGGTGATTTACAGGAGGGTTTTGGAGGAGGATGGGGTGTCCATGGAGGGGTTAAGGTGAAGTGGGAGGAAAAGCTGGGTGTGGCACTGGAGGAGGGTGTGTGCTGCGGAGGCTAAACGCCTCAACTTTGTGTGCGAGGCTGGGGCTGATACCACTGAAGGTGGTGTACAAGGTGCACCTTACAATGTCTTGTGGTCTTGGCACCTTCAGATGATGCCACCTAAGACAGAGTAAATAAAATTAGGAATACTCAGGAAGTATCAATTCGAGGAGCATAGATCTCTCAGAGATAACAAAGGAATAGATCAGAGTTTTAGCAACAGATGCTCTGAGCCTTGGCTGGAGTCAGGCAATGTTACTGAGGTGGAATCCAGTCTTCAAGATGATGTAAATATGTGGTTGGGTGCAAGTCATAGGGTCAAATATCACACCAACCATTTGGACAATCTCTTTCAATCTCAATCTCAAAACAATGACCAGGGTGAGGGATGGAGTCAGTGGCTAATAAAGGAGTTTGTTACAGGGGCTGAACGCAATGTCTTCCCAATGTTGAAGTGGAGAAAGTTTCTGCTCACCCATTACTTACTGTCAGAACTGTGTGTGCCTTGGAGGGGAACCTGGATGTGATGGTGTTCACAGACCCGATATCCTGGTCCTTCAAGGAGGCGGAGGTTGAGGGTTTGGGAGATTCTGTCAATGTTCTGGTTAGATTTTGGAAAGAGAAATTCCCTCTCCTTCTCCGCCTCTGCTCTCAATCTTTTCTCACTCTCCTCCCCCCACAGAGGCCTGAAACTTTTCTGGCCCAGACCTGTGGAAGGTTCCCTTCCCTGAACTACATCAGTGAATCAGTTGTTCTTTTGTGAAAATCTGGCAGTTTTCAAGGTTACCTTTTCCTAGTGCCGGCCTCACAAATGACCAGATTTCAGCTCAATTTCACAATCCACCTTTGTGTTTTTCTGGATTTTCCCTCACTCCTTTTTTTCTGTCTAAACTGATTTCACAGGATATTGGAAGGGGAAGCTTTGCATTTGGGAAACATCACATCAGGATCTGACGGAGTCGCTTAAGTTATCGTTACTGAATATCAACAGGTTTTGAACATAAAATAAGAATATAAGAACTAGAAGCAGGAGTAGGCCACCTGGACCTTTGAGCCTGCTCCGCCATTCAATGAGATCATGGCTGATGTATTGTCGACTCAGCTCCACTTTCCCGCCAGAACACCATAACCCTTTATTCTTTTATTCTTCAAAAAACTATCTGTCTTTATCTTGAAAACATTTAATGAAGGAGCCTCAACTGCTTCACTGGGCAGGGAATTCCATCGATTCACATGGAAGGAAAAAACACCGTTCACAGTGGAGAGAAACCATACATGTGTTGTGTGTGTGGACGAGGTTTCAACTAAACTTCTGGCCTGTCAAGACACAAGCGCATTCACACTGTCGCGAAACCGTGGAAATGTGGGGATTGTGAGGCGGCATTTGGTTTCCCGTCTGAGCTGGAAACTCATCGACACACTCACACTGGGGAGAGACCATTCATCTGCTCCGTGTGTGGGAAGGGATCTACTTGGTCATCAAACTTGCTGACACAACAGCGGGTTCACACTGGAGAGAAGTTGTTCACCTGCTGTGTGTGTGGAAAAGGATTGACTGATTCATCCAAGTGGCTGAAACAGTAGCGAGTTCACACCGGGGAGAGACCATTTGCCTGTACTGAGTGTGGGAAGGGATTCACTCATATATCCACCCTGCTGAGACAACAGCGAGTTCACACTGACAAAATACCTTTTAAATGTCTAGACTGTGGGAAATGCTTTAAAAGCTCTGGAAAACAGATGTACCATCAACATGTTTACACTGATGAGAGACCTTTTAAATGCCCAGCCTATGTGAAATGTTATGAAGGCTCCTGGGAGCTGATGTCCCACCAATATATTCATATAGACCGTTCAGGTGCTCTCACTGCGGGGCTGGGTTCAGGCGATCATCTAAACTCACTGTCCACCAGCGAATTCACACTGGGGAGAGGCCATTCATCTGATTGTGGGAAGGGATTTGTCCACCTGGCTGAAACACTAGTGGGATCATATTGGGGTGATACAGTAGCACTGTTGCTTCATAGCGCCAGGGTCCCAGGTTCGATTCACAGCTTGGGTCACTGTCTGTGCGGAGTCTGCACGTTCTCCCCGTGTCTGCGTGGGTTTCCTCCGGGTGCTCCGGTTTCCTCCCACAAGTCCCGAAAGAGGTGAACATAGAACAATATGCAAGAGCAGCACGGTGGCGAGTGGTAGCACTGCAGTCTCACGGCACCGAGGTCCCAGGTTCAATCCCAGCTCTGGGTCACTGTCCGTGTGGAGTTTGCACATTCTCCCCGTGTTTGCGTGGGTGTCACCCCCACTACCCAAAAGATGTGCAGGTTAGGTGGATTGAACATGCTAAATTGCCCCTTAATTGCAAAAGATGAATTGGGAACTCTAATTTCAAAAAAAACCCAGAACAATACACCACAGGAACAGGCCCTTCAGCCCTCCAAGCCTGGGTCGATAATGGTACCTGCCTAAACTAAAACTGTCTGCACTTATGGAGTCCATATCCTTCCATTCCCACCCTATTCATATATTTATCTAGTTGTCCCTTAAATGCCGCTACCGTACCGGCTCCCACCACCTCCCCAGGCAGCACGTTCCATATATTTCCCACCCTGTGTAAAAAACCTGCTTTGCACATCTGTTCTGAACTTTTCCCCGCGCACTTTAAACCTATGTCCCCGAGTACTTGACTCTCTTACCCGAGGAAAGAGCATCTGACTATCCACTCTGTCCATACCACTCATAATCTTGTAGACCTCTATCAGCTCGCCTCTCAACCTCCGTTGTTCCAGTGAGAACTGACCAAGTTTATCTAACGTGCTGTTGGGTAATTTGGACATTCTGAATTCTCCCTCCGTGTACCCGAACAGACGGCAGAATGTGGCGACTCGGGGCTTTTCACTTCATTGCAATGTTAATGTGAGCTTACTTGTGACAATAGAGATTATTATTATTAAAGACAGACCTTTCAAATGTTTAAACTGTGTGAAATTCTATACAACGTCCGGTGAACTGATGTCCCATCAGCTTGTTCACACTGATGAGACCGTTCAGGTACTCTCACTGTGGGACTAGATTCAGCAACTCACTGTATACCGGCGAATTCACACTGGGGAGATCCAAACTTTCCTCATAGTTAAAATTCTCCATCCCTGGTAACATCATCATAAATCTTCTCTGCAACGGACAGCATTAGGTCCCAGGTTCGATCCCGACTCTGGGTCACTGTCCGTGGGGAGTTTGCACATTCTCCCCGTTTGCGTGGGTTTCGCCCCCACAACACAAAGTTGTGCAGGGTAGGTCGATTGGCCACAATAAATTGCCCCTTAATTGGAAAAAATTAATTGGGCACACTAAATTTAAATAAATAAATCTCCTCTGCAGTCTCTCTCGGATGATCACATCCTTCCTGTAATATGGCTGTGGTCTAACTGGTGTTTGATGCAGTTCCAGCACAATCTCCCTGTTCTCATAATGTCAGCCCTCGGCTACCAAAGGAAACTATCCCACCTGCCTTCCTAAGCACTGAAGAGAGTGAGAGGCAGCTGAGAGAGACAGAGAGGAAGCAGAGGGAGTGAGAGGCACCAGAGAGAGAGAGGAACACCAGAGACTGAGAGAGGCAGGAGAGAGAGAGGAGAGAAGAGAGAGACAGTCTAGTCAGTAACAAAAATAAGTAATGGAATTGAGATCAGATACGAATCTGCATGAACTGACGCCAGTTTATTGACAGATTGACAAGGTAGTCACTGTACTTGAATCAATGTTATTCACTTTTGAAATTGAATGAACAAAGGGTCAGATTAACTATATCACAATCACCCAGTATCAACTAGGTCTGTTTAATACAGAACAGGATTAAACCCAGTGTCCAATATTACAGGTGTCTGTGGCTGTTTGATGCCTGGTTTCATTGTACAGCTGACAAGCCCACAGCTTCAGTGAACTTGTCTATCCAGGGTCTCTTTCTAAACCCTCATCACAACATAATACCTGGTTAGCTATTTATATATGGTCAGTCTGGTTGGACAGCTAACACAAAGCTCAACCAGAAACTATGGTTCTTCTTTCGACTGATTCCAGCTCTGACAAGGGGTCACAGCAACTCCAGCCTTCAGCTCTGTTACTGGGCTGTCATTGACATGAGCAGGAGAGAGAGAGCATGTTGCCTGAGGCTTAAATGGGAAGTTGAAACTTGTGACTCAAAACCAACTGTGTAAGATCTCTGAAAAGATCAGGAATTTTAAAAGATAAATTCTAAACCCAGTGAACAAATTAATGAGTCATAAGACAAAAACTTCAGGTTTTATGACTTTACTGCAACAAACTAGAAGCAACAATGCCTAAACACTATTTTTATAGGGAACGTATCCCTTAAACTACAAATAGAGTGTAGCCCTTTTACTTTTAAGACAATCAAAAATCACACTCCATGGTTACGTCGCTGAAGTTATCACTCAATTCTCCTGGAACCAGCCCAATGTGATTCTTCGTTCCTGTGTTTACTTCCATTCTGTTCCTTTGCCTGACTGGCAATCCTTAACCCCAGAAGTGTCTTTTGCAGTGATGGTTCTCCTGATGATATTCAGGTCCCGATAAACCAAGTGACTCTTCCAAATCCTGAAGTGGCGTTAGGTTTTTTTCTGCAAATCTTCATCTAATATCCAGTAAAAGGAATGTACAAATGGAAATTGAGAACAGGCAATTCTAGTTTCCATCCAACACACTGCTGTAATATTCATCCTCCTAATTCTCTAAAGGTGCTGATTCAGGCTGACTGACAGATCCCTGCTCCCCGTCTTGGAGAGGCCTGAAAATCTCCATGCAGACTGCCAGACAGAAATATGTCTATGTTACTGAACTCAAAACGTGTGGAACATACAGACTGGATTCACTTCCTTTCTCTTCAGCTGCTGCAAGTCACCACTGTCCCCTCAGAATGAGAAAAGAAATGGAAAGATAAAGTAGACTTGGAGCGGCTGCTGCCTCTTGTGGGGCATTCCAGAACGAGAGGTAATAGTCTTACGATAAGCGGTAGCAAATTCAAAAGTTTAAATTAAAAAATATTTTTTTTAAGAGTACCCAATTTTTTTTTTCCAATTAAGGGGCAATTTAGTGTGACCAATCCACCTACTCTGCACATCTTTGGGTTGTGGGGGTGAAACCTACACAGACACGGGGAGAAAGTGCAAATTCCACACAGACAGTGACCCGGGGCCGGGATCGAACCCAGATCCTCAGCGCCGTAGGCAGCAGTGCTAACCATTGGGCCACAGTGCTGCCCTATTCAAAGCAGAGTTGAAGAGAAGCTGCTTCTCCCAAGGGCTGTGAATCTGTGGAATTCACGATCCCAGAGTGTGGAGGAGCTGGGACAGTGAGTAAATTTAGGGAGAAGTTAGACAGATTTTTAATTGGGTTGAAGGATTCTGAAGAACTCTCAGGACGGTGGAGATAAGGCCAGGATGAGATCAGCGATGATCAAATGGCGGAGCAGACTCGATGGGCCAAATGGCCTAACTGTTCTTATATCATATGAACTTCTGAAAGGGGGAGACATTGATTTGCTCCCAGATGTTTCCCAGAGGAGGACGTTTTAGTCTGAAACCAATTGTTCAACCTCCACATTGTGACATCACAAAGGTGCTCATCCTCTAAATCAGCCAATAGGAATCCACTCGCTCCGCGGTGACGTCACTGCATTAGTGCGCACACGCTGGCGCGCGGACACGCGAGCACCGCCCCCACCCTCTGTTCCGTCTCCCCCAACACATCCTCGAGACGGTTTCCAGCAACCAGCTGACAGTTCCGGCCTTCGGTGATCTCCCCCTTCCCTGATCCGGGACTGCGCACGTCTCAGGGAGAGGGACTGCTGCGCATGCGTAGGGGAGCTCACTTCCGCTGACCTTACCTCTCAGGTGTTGACCAATGGGAAGAGTTGGAGGACCGGAAAGACTCTGCCCCTCCGCCAATCAAAGCTCCCCCATTGTCTCGATGCGAAAGCTGCACATGGTGGTTTCTGCCGAGCAAAGCTGTTGTTCTCCCAACCCTGAATAAGTTTGAGCTGCACACAGACTCCTGTCTCCAACATCTGTGAGTAAAACACTTTATTTCCTCCTCCTTTCCATTTCTTTTCTCATTCTGACCTTCAATTGGTCACTTGCAGCAACTGAAGGGAAAGGAAGTGAATCCAGGGAGGGTGCAGACTCTGCAAAGCTTGGCCCAGGTCTCTCTCTCTCTCTCTCAAAGACAGTGACATCCTTTGCTCCCTCAGCTTGACACATTTATTTGTCTGGCTAAAAGGACGATCTCTTTCCTAATGTTCACAATTAAAGGGCTGGTTTCCCCAGGAAATGGCTAACATTTAAGGGGTCAGTAAACAGGCTAAATCCAACTCAGCCAATTACTTCTCAGTAGGAATACTCTCCATCATCAGCAAAGTAATGGAAGGGGTCATCAAAGGTCCTATTAAGTGGCACTTATTCTGCAATAACCTGCTCCTGGACGCTCAGTTTGGGTTCCGCCAGGGCCACTCAGCTCCTGACCTCATTACAGCCTTGGTTCAAACTTGGACAAAAGAGCTGAATGCCAGAAATGAGGTGAGAGTGACTCCCCTTGACATCAAGGCAGCATTTGACTGAGTATGGCATCAAGGAGCCCCAGCTAAACTGGAGTCAATGGGAATCAGGGGATAACTCTCCACTGGTTGGATTTATACCTGGTACAAAGGAAGATGGTTGTGGTGATTGGAGGTCAGTCATCTCAGCTCCAGGACATCACTGCAGGAGTTCCTCAGGGCAGTATCCTCGGCCCAACCATCTTCAGCTGCTTCATCAATGATCACCCTTCCATCATAAGGTGAGAAATGGTGATGTTTCTGGATCCGCGGGAGAAAGCTCACACTGTCCACCCTATCTAACCCCCTGATCATTTTGTATGCCTCTATTAAGACTCCTCTTAACCTTCTTCGCTCTTAACGAAAACAACCTCAAGTCCATCAGCCTTTCCTCATAAGATTTTCCCTCCATACCAGGCAACATCCTGGTAAATCTCCTCTGCACCCGCTCCAAAGCTTCCACGTCCTTCCTATAATGAGGTGACCAGAACTGTACGCAATACTCCCCCCCGCCCCCCCCCCCCCCCCCCCCCCCCCCCAGAGAGAGTTCGGAATCTTCTTGGGCTACAAACTCAACCTGGGCAAGAACAAAGATTTCCCGGTGAGGCAGAGAGGGGGAGGGGCAGAGCTGGAGGGCCTCCCAGTTAAAATAGCCCGAAACAAATTCCGCTACCTGGAGATCCAGATTTCCCACGAGTGGACACGGATCCACAAGTGGAAGCTGACCAGAACGACCCACAGAGATGGGATGGATTCCTGCTTTCCCTGGCGGGGAGGATGCAGATGGTCAAGATGAACGTACTGCCCAGGTTCCTCTTCCTGTTTAGATCCTTACCGATCTACATCCCCAAGGCCTTTTTCCATTCAATAGATAAGGTGATTATGGCGTTTGTGCGGAGGGGCAAGAATTCAAAAATCCCTAAAACAGTACTACAATGGAGAAGAAACATGGGAGGCCTGGCCCTCCCGAACTTGCAATACTATCACTGGGCAGCCACGGCCG